>NC_057798.1:1861807-1887388 GCF_018294505.1 Triticum aestivum
GTCAGGCAAGGAACCGGGTCTCCCATTTGGTTGCGTACGATCAAGTCTTATAAGATTTTCTTCCCATGAAGAACTACAAGGTCGCATCAACGACAACATCAAAGAGCTTTCACCGACGCTCAAAACAATGTTTCCCAACAAGGAAAATCTAGATATCAAGGAATCTAACTGATGTAAGCAGTGTTGGGTTTGTACATCCACTCCCCCAACCAGTTGAGCTAGGCTGATGAATCAAATTCAAATTAGATGCTGAAAGGGCAGCGAGAGGAACTTGGGAAACGGGTGGGATGCTTTAGGATTCACATTGCCAGGTGTCAGGCAAGGAAACGGGCTCCCATTTGGTTGCGTACTGTAAGTGCATCTAGTGCCATCCCTAGTTGGTTTTGGAGTATTCACGACAAAGTTGGTTGAGGGACTAATGCGTTTGTCAGAATTGCAGGATAACGCAGGTAGTATCCCTCATTGATTCGGTTTACCTACCGGAGATGACCCCTTAAAATGTATGAAGACATTGAAGATAATGGTGGTATGAGAAGATATTCATATTGAAGACTATGACATGAGAAGACATTGCGTGAAGACTTTGGAGCACGAAGACTGTGTGATTTCGTTGTTTCCTTTTCTTCTTTGTTGAGTCATAGAAACCAATGTACTGTTAAGTGGGGTCCAAGTGAACTAAGTCAGAGTGACTGAAGTGATGCTCAACCCAGATCCTATGTCTTCGAGCGAAGACAATGAGAGCAAATCTTATCCAGAGCTGGATGAGTCAGCTTTGCTTGTAGCCCAAGTAAAGTTGACGCGTGTGTTTGAAATCTGACCGTTGGAACACGTGTCAGTTCCTTAGTGACCCAGGGTCATTTTGGACAAATCAGGTCGGGTTGCCTAGTGGCTATAAATAGCCCACCCCCTACACCATAAATTGGTGGCTGCTTAGAGTTTGTGCACGGCTTTTGTCGTTTGAGAGCAACCCACCTCGAAGCATTTGAGAGAGAGAAATCCTTGCGAGGATAAAGCCCAAAGACCCAGAGCCAAAGAGTGTTAGGCATCACTGAAGTCTTTCTGTCTGTGTGACCTGAAGACTTATTACACTTGAGGACTGTGCATCCTCCAGCCGGTTAGGCGTCGCGTTCTGAGCATCCAAGAGTCATTGTGGATTGCCGGTGAACGAAGGCTGTGAAGGTTTGTAAGTCTCCCTTGAAGACTTACCAGAGTGATTGGGCGAGGACTGGGTGTCCTTAGCTCAAGGGGATTAAGGTGAACACACGGTCTTCTGAGTTAAATCTCAGCCTCCCTAACTAGACGTACAGTTGTCACAGCAACTGGAACTGGTCAACAAATCCTGTGTCTTCAACAAGCAACTGGTTCTATCCCTTCCAACTTTACTTTAGTTTATCTTCGTGAAGTCATTGCCTATCTGTTTATCTGTTTGACTTCATTGCTTGACTACTATTGTTGATTGGCTTCATACCAACTTCCATATTGATCCTTACTACCTAACTGCTATTGGTCCTGTACTTTCACATCATGACATGCTTGACTATGGCTTGTTTAGGGTAGTTTATCTTCCGCTGCATATCAATTAGGTTGTTTCTGTTGTTTGTCTTCGAAACTTCCAAGTTTTGAAGACTTACACAAAAATCGCCTATTCACCCCCCTCTAGTCGATACTAGCACTTTCAATTGGTATCAGAGCAAGATACTCCCTTGTTCTGTGTGATTCGGTTTAACCACCTGGAGTTTCAGCTATGTCGACTGCAGGGATAATCAAAGTCTCCGCTGCTTGCCCCGTGTTCGATGGAACTAAATATCCCTACTGGAAGAATAAGATGCGCATGCATCTTGAAGCCATTGATGTCGACCTCTGGTATGTCGTCAAGAATGGCGTTCCCAAAACTGGTGAAGGTGTCACCCCCACTGATGTCAAGAAGTTCATTCAACTGGACTCTAATGCAAAGAACATCATCTATGGTCATCTGACCAAAGGACAGTATGGCCGTGTGAGTGCTCTGGAAACGTCGAAGCTAGTCTGGGACTGGCTATCCAAGGTCAACGAAGGTGTCTCAACCCATAGAGATCAAAGAATCAGTGTTCTTCGCAACCTCTTCAACCGCTTCAAGAGAAACGACAATGAGAATGTCCATCTTACGTTTGATCGCCTCACTGATATCACAAATGAACTTCAAGCTCTTGGCGCAACTGAGATTACCAAGCATGAAATCGTCAAGACACTGCTGAGATCACTTGACAGCTCCTTTGACACCCTTGCCCTCATGATACAAGAACGTCCTGACTTCAAGACACTCGATCCGTCTGATATACTTGAGAGGCTCAACACACATGAGTTCCAGCTATCTAAGAAAAGAGATATCTATGGTCCAAGCTATGGCCGAACTCATGCTTTGAAGGCAAAAGTTGTTTCCTCATCTGAAGAAGAATCTGACTGCAGTTCTGAAGATCCTGAAGACATTGGAAGGGAACTTGCTATGCTTGTGAAGAAGTTCCAGAAATTCACAAAGAAGAAAGGCTTCAGAAAGTCTTCACGATCTAGCTCAAGGAATGATGAAGCTTCCACACATGATCACAAGAAGAGAACCTGCCACAAGTGCAAGAAACCTGGTCACTACATATCTGAGTGTCCACAGTGGGACAATGAGAAGAAGAAGAAGAAAAGCAAGGAATATGATTCCGATGACAAGAAGAAGAAGAAATCCTCAAAGTCTTCTAAGTCTTCTTCCAAGTCTTCATCATACAAGAAGAGCTCATCTGGCAAGGCTCGTGCTTTTGTTGGCAAGGAAATGGATTAAGAGGAGGAGTCTGCTTTCGAGGAGGCGGAGGTGGAATCTGGAGAGGAGTCTGACCCTGGCGTTGCAAGTCTGGCTCTAGCCACTGCCTATGTTGCCAAGTCCATCTTCAACACTGAAGACAATGACTTCCACACCAAGCTAATGACGAGGACGATCCTACTCCCACCTACTGCTTCATGGCACGTGGTGCCAAGGTAAAATCACGTGATGCTTACTTTCAAACTTCAAGTGAAGATGACTCTGATTGTGAATCCAAACCCAGCTACAAAACACTTGCTAAAATTGCAACTGAACAACAAAAGGCTATGGAACATACTCAAAAACTGTTAGACAAAAGCGATGACCTGTTGGATGCTGAAATGACACGTTCACAGTCCTTGGTTGATGACATAAAAAGTCTTCATGCTAAGTACCAAGAACTTGAAGGTCGCCATGAATCACTCTCAACTACTTATGAAAGGCTCTCCTATGATTATCTCCAAAGGAAACAAGAGCTTGAGAAATTGAGAGCGGCTCATGAAGATCTTCATAAGGTGAATGAGTCACTTCGCGCCCAACAGATCAGTTCCGCTCAGGAAGGATTTGAACCACCATGTCTAAAATGCATTGAGCGTGATAACGCTATATCTGTTGCTGAATGTTCCACTGCTGCTACTGTTTCATTGTGTTCACCTACTGATGTGGTCACTAACCCCTCTGCGGAGGATACCACTGCTGTTGCTGATGAAAATGCTATGTTGAAGACATTGCTTGAAACAGGGATGTACAAAAGTTTGAAGGGACATCAGACTCTCTGCGATGTCCTCAAAAAGTAGATTCTGAACCGAAACCCTAGGAAAGAGGGTGTTGGGTTCGAAAGGAAAATGAACGTTGATGGCTCGTACTGGAAGCCTGAGCAGTACCCCAAAACCACATGGGTTCCTGCAAAGGAACCTTCAGTAGATCCATCTACCTTATGTGGCTTTACCTGTGCTAATCCTATTATCATTGATGAATCCTTTGATGCAAACTATAAGCTGTTCAAAAATCAGAATGGTGAAGTGTTTGCCAGGTACATTGGTACTAACTGCAGGAATGGACCACCTATGAAGAAGATCTGGGTACCTAAGCGGTACATTGAGAATCTTCCTGTGAATGTCGTCATGACACCACCAAGGAAGAAGACAAACCCCAGACCTATAGCTTCATATGGCCCAAAGGCTTCATACAGATACAGGACTCACATGAGTCACCCTAACGCCAATGTTTTGCAGGGAAATCTTGCTCAGACTTATGAATATGAGCGTGTATCTTCGAACCGCTATGTTCATAGGACTAAGAACTTTTCTGCTTATTCATATGAGTATCATTCATCTCATGCAAGGCTATTTGGTAGGGCTTCAAAGACAAAATTCTCAGATGCTGCACTTAGACTCATTGCTTCTAAGCCCCCATTGAAAATGTGGGTGGCAAAGAAGAACTAACTCTCTTTTGCAGAAAATGGTCTCCAGCCAGCACTCAGTGGCGTTCGATACTATTGCTGGGGACCTAAAACTCATTGAGGACGCACGTTAAAGTATCATGCTATATACTTCATCTGAATCTCTTATCAGTCATACTGTGTCCTAACCTTGATATAAGCTGTGATTGTCCCTATACGTATCAAATGCATATGCTTCACAACACTTGTGTGAAGCCTATCCTCCTAACTGCACTGTAGGGTACATCACCAAAAGCTTCAGAGTGGATTATGGACAGTGGGTGCACGAATCATATGACTGGTGATCGAAGTCTTCTCATGGACTCAACCTTACGTCCATCCGACAAGAGTCACATCACATTTGCTGACACTGGTAAAAGCAAAGTATTGGGTCTAGGTAGAGTTGCAATCTCAAAGGATCAACACATGGATAAAGTGATGCTTGTTGAATCCCTTGGTTTCAACTTAATGTCTGTCTCAATGCTTTGTGACTTGAACATGATTGTGATATTTGGCAAATATCGTTGCCTTGTACTAATGGAATCTGACAAATCTCTAGTCTTTGAAGGGTATCGAAAAGATGATCTGTACATGGTAGATTTCTCAGCAGGTCCACAACTTACTGTATGTCTTCTCACAAAAGCTTCAGAATGCTGGCTCTGGCATTGAAGGCTGGGACATGCTGGCATGAGGAACTTACACTCACTCGTCAAGAAGAAGCATGTCATAGGCATTGAAGATGTCAAGTTCAAGAAGGATCATTTGTGTGGTGCCTGTGAAGCTGGAAAGATGACAAGGGCAAAGCACCCCTCGAAGACAATCATGACAACATCTCAACCCTTCGAGCTGTTACACATGGACTTATTTGGACCTACTCACTACTCCACCCTCACAACAACTGCCTGTCTCTATGGCTTCGTCATTGTTGATGACTACTCAAGATACACATAGATTCATATAATTCTGTACAAGACTGAAGTGCAAGATGTCTTTAGACGCTTTGCAAATCGAGCAATGAACAATTATGGTGTGAAGATCAAGCACATCAGAAGTGACAATGGCACTGAATTCAAGAACACTGGACTTGATCTGTATCCGGATACAATGGGAATCACTCATGAGTTCTCTGCTCCGTACACACCTCAGCAAAACAACATTGTTGAGCGCAAAAACAGAACCCTCATTGAGATGGCTCGAACAATGCTAGATGAATATAAAACACCAAGAAAGTTTTGGCCTAAAGCTATTGATACAGCATGTCACATCATCAACCGTGTATACATTCATAAGCTTCTGAACAAAACATCATATGAGCTGCTTACTGGCAAGAAGCCAAACGTCAGTTACTTCAGAGTATTTGGAGCAAGATGCTAGATAAAGGATCCCCATCACAAATCAAAATTTGCACCTAAGGCTCACGAAGGCTTCATGCTTGGCTATGGAAAGGATTCACATTCCTACAGAGTCTTCAACCTGTATCTCTACAAAATCGTTGAAACTGTGGACGTGAAATTTGATGAAACCAATGGTTCACAGAGAGAGATCCTGCCAAGTACACTGGATGAAGCTCCTTCAAACGAGGCAATCAAGTTGATGGGAACTGGTGAAATCATGCCCTCTGAAGCACAACCTGAAGAGGAACTCATCATCTCTGCACCAAATCAACCTGAAGACAATGCTCAGTCCAAAGACAATCCTCCCAATGATGACAATGGTCAGCCAGAGCAAAATCTTCGTCCTATTCATCCACGGGTTGCAAATGAAGTTCAAGTAGAAAAGATAATTGACAGCATCAATGCACCTGGTCCACTCACTCGATCAAGAGCGACACAGCTAGCAAACTTCTGTGGGCACTTTTCATTTGTGTCAATATCAGAACCCAAGAAAGTCGCTGAAGCTTTTATGGAACCTGAATGGATTCAAGCCATGCAAGAAGAACTTCAACAGTTCAAGCTGAATAATGTTTGGGAACTTGTCAAGCGACCTGATCCGTGCAAGCATAACATTATTGGAACAAAATGGATATATCGAAACAAGCAAGATGAGCATGGTCAAGTCGTCAGAAACAAAGCACATCTTGTGGCTCAAGGATACACTCAGGTTGAAGGAATTGACTTCGATGAAACATTTGCTCCCGTTGCTAGGCTTGAAGCCATTCGTATACTGCTAGCCTATGCTAATCATCACAATATCTTGCTATATCAAATGGATGTAAAGAGTGCATTTCTCAATGGCAAGATTGAAGAAGAAGTGTATGTCGCACAACCACCTGGCTTTGAAGATCCAAAACATCCTGATATGGTGTACAAGCTAAACAAGGCACTGTATGGCCTCAAACAAGTCCCACGTGCCTGGTATGATACAATCAAAGACTTCCTGAAGAACAAAGGCTTCAAACCCGGATCCCTCGAGCCCACTCTCTTCACGAAGACATATGATGGTGAACTGTTTGTGTGCCAAATATATGTGGATGACATAATCTTCGGATGCACCAACCAGAAGTACAATGATGAGTTTGGGTACATGATGCAAGAGCAATATCAAATGTCCATGATGGGTGAGCTGAAGTTCTTCCTTGGTCTTCAAATTCATCAGCAGAGGAATGGCATTTTCATATCTCAGGAGAAATACCTCAAAGATTGCCTGAAGAAGTTTGGAATGGAAGACTGCAAAGGCTACACGACGCCAATGCCAGCCAAACACCATCTTGGTCCTGACGACAATGGTAAAGAGTTCGATCAAAAGGTATACCGCTCCATGATTGGTTCTTTGCTTTATTTATGTGCATCTAGGCCAGATATTATGCTTAGTGTTTGCATGTGTGCTCGATACCAAGCGGCACCAGAGGAATCGCATCACTTAGCTGTGAAGCGAATTCTTCGATATTTGGCTTACACCCCAACACTCGGATTATGGTATCCCAAGGGCTCAAGATTCGATTTGGTTGGATTCTCGGATGCTGATTATGCTGGTGACAAGGTGGATCGCAAGTCTACATCTGGCACATGTCATTTTCTTGGCCGATCACTTGTCTGTTGGTCTTCGAAGAAGCGGAACTGTGTATCACTCTCAACTGATGAATCTGAATACATTGCTGCTGGATCCTGTTGTGCTCAGCTTCTATGGATGAAGCAAACTCTCAAGGACTATGGCATCAACCTGAAACAAGTACCTCTCTTCTGCGACAACGAGAGTGCCATCAAAATAGCCAACAATCTAGTCCAACACTCGAAGACAAAGCACATTGAAATTCGTCATCACTTTCTCAGAGATCATGTTATGAAGAAAGATATCGATATCATTCACGTCAACACTGAAGAGCAACTGGAAGATATCTTCACAAAGACCTTGGATGAGAAAAGATTTTGCAAGTTACGGTGTGAGCTAAATATCTTAGAATCCTCTAATGTCTTGTGATCAGGCACACATCCTAACACTTATGCATGTTGATGACTTAGATGTGCAACACACAAAGTAATGTATATCTTCAATCAATGAAGATTTACACTCTGAGTGTGAATACATTAACATGGAATTTGACTTCGGAGCGCCACGATAATTGTGCGTCGTGTCTGGGTCTAATACTTCCTATACGGTGGGTAACGCCACCACCAACTCTTTGTTTGAAGTGTTTCACTCAAGGCGTTATATTGCAATGACTTCGCATTTGGTTTGTCTTCAGTTTCAATTTGTCTTCATGACTCTCTGCACTATGATGATTTGATTGCTTTTTGATATATACATATATATATATATATATATATATATATATATATATGCATACTGGTGTTCTGTCCTCTACAGCATTCACTTATAGCTATGTCTTCAAGATTGGATCTTTTGAACTAAGTGAATGTGATCGGACCCTAACCTCTCTATGCTTACTATCTCAAAATCTATCTGTCCAAATCATATGCATTCTGTTGAAACTGTCGAATGTCTTCTCTGCATCCTAGTCAACAGAAGGCAAAGAGACAAACATTAAATCTGTTTTAAATGACTTATCTTTACTGTTGAAATCCGGAGAAGCCAGAACAACTCTCCGACATGCCTGGCGGGCATGGGAACGTGGGACAACCCTGAGTGTGTTGCATGCTTGCCACGTGCCCCTCAGATGTGAACCGCCAGGGGCACCAGCGTAATTGCGCTGTGTCTCTCACCTACTTATAAATACATGTCCCCCTGCGGTAAAGAAATACTTCTTCCACCTCTCCACCTCCGTCAAAACCCTAGCGCCACCGCTAGCTCGCGACGACGCCGGCGACGAAGCGCTTAGCTGTCGCGACTTCTCTGACGCCGTCCTCACACCGGCCGCGGACATCGTCCTCTTCGCCGTTGCCGTAGGTGTCCTCCGTCGCCAAGTTAGGGCACGGTGGGCTGAACTTCTCGGTCTCCTATTCTTCCATCTAGCAGTTCTTCGTGCGGTAATTATAACTCTATTTTTACCACCTTTTTGATCTTCAAGATTCATCCTGTTTACCGAAAGTAGTTTCTGTCTATTCAAAGCTAGATCTATTTCGTCTACATCTCATACTGCTTAGTCGATTCACTTAGATTTCTTGTCTAGTTTGATTCCTCACTTGTACTTATTCACGGATTGGTACAAATCTGGAACCAACTCACCTATATAAGTGAATGTCTTCGCATCATGAGGTCAATGTCTTCAAACTGATTTATCTTCAAAATCTTCTGAGAATGCATATGACCTCTTCCCCTTCCCTCGCATCTCTAATGCTGTCACAGGTACATGTCTGTGGGAGAATCCCTTGGTTCTCATAGTCTGCATTCGTTTGCAGAATACTTACAGCATCACATAAATTCTCCTGAAGCCAGTTCCTGCTTGACCAGCAAGCGCAAATCTCTGAAGCCTTTGAATGTATTGAAGCCTTTCAGCTTGAAGTTCATGGCAACAGAAAAATCAGCAAGGAAGGGTGGCAGACAGTGCAGAGAAGGTACTTCTGAGGATCTGCCTGATGATTTAGCAGAAATGTACAAGACAGATCCAGAAGAGAATTATCATCAGAGGAAGACGTGAATCCAATGGATTCGACGCTATTGGGCTGAGGAGTGGTTCAAGTATAAGTTTGTCACGAAGGAATATGCAGAGAAAAATGCCATCAAGAGACCTTGGGGTGATATCCTCTATCGAGGCCTTCAACCCAAGAGCCGAGCTGAAGCCATTGAACAAGGCTTCTATCCTTGCATGGTCCGTGGGCCACAGCCAGCGAACGCAGATCCCACCTCACTCCTATGGTGTCGTGATGATTCTCTCTTCAAGCGCAACTATCAGTTTGCTGTGGCTTCGGCCAAGAAGAACAAGAAGACTTTGGGTTTGGACTTCAACCCAGGTCCCTCTGCTCCCCGTATTGATGGCTCCCGTGAAGCTAATCCCAATGTCATTGGCCCCTACGCCAACCTTGACGGCCTCATCACCTACATCGTGGTCCAAGGTGCCAGAGTAGATCATTCTGACAATGGTGCTGACTCTGATGAAGCCCCTGCTCCTCCTCCAA
This sequence comes from Triticum aestivum, assembly GCF_018294505.1. Taxonomy (NCBI): domain Eukaryota; kingdom Viridiplantae; phylum Streptophyta; class Magnoliopsida; order Poales; family Poaceae; genus Triticum; species Triticum aestivum. The sequence goes on from NC_057798.1 coordinate 1,871,583, forward strand.
AGCCGCAGAAGCAAAAGAAGTCCAAGGCTTCAACCTCAGTTGCACCTCCGAAGACTTTGCGTGCGAAGCCACTGGCCACTGCACCTCCTGAAGCCAGTGTGCAATCTGAAGATTTGTCCCGTGTCTCCAAGAGAACGGAGAAGTAGAAGCAGCTTGTTAGACCATCTGATCAACGAGCCTTGACTCCTGCCGCAATTCTGCGTGACGAACCCATTGATCTATCAAGTGATGAAGATCTTGCTGATGATGCTCTTGAGCAGCTGATAAAGAGCAAGGAAGAAGCAGAAATCTTCAGCAACCTGCCTCTTTTTGATGTGGCGATCATCCACAATTTCATTGATGAGTGGTTCGACACCCCCAACGTCAGTTTTGAAGACTTACAGCTCCCAATTGGCCTCAGTGTCGCCTTCAATGGCGCCATTGCTTCTGAGCTAGCTCTCGCTCAGCGCATAGTTGAGCTCAAGAACAAGATTGACTTTGAGAAGGCTCAATTCAAGAAGCATGTGGCCAAGCTAAGTGTTCAAGACGTCCGCAACTTCAAGTTCATGCTGAATGAGCTTAAAGAAGCTTTTCTCAAGAAACGCCAAGAAGCTCAGGGCTCTCGAGAACGCATGAAGCTTTTGGCTGACAAGTGTGTGCTTGCCTACAATGAGGCTGAGAAGCGCAAGTCACTTGGCCGCCCTGGCATTGATCCCAGGATGGCTGCAAAAAGGAAGAACAAGTGCCCTGCTGATCAGCCTGAACCCTCAAGCCAAGAAGCCCCTCGCATTATCTTCCCAAGCAGCATGACTGGCTCGAAGCCAAAGGTCACCACCACAGCTTCAGAACAAAAGAAGACAAGGGCTGCAGAGGCTGAAGCCAGAAAGAGAAAGAACACTGAAGCCTCTGATGCCACTCCCTCCAAGAAGAAGCGCAAGACCAAGAAGACTAGGGCTGCTTCCACAGAGCCCTTAGTCGTTGAACCCATTTCCGTGGTTCGCCCTGTGTCTATTCATCAAGAATGAAGCATGGTTGTTCATGAGCCTGCTACCATAGAGGCTCATGAAGCTGAAGATATTCCAGCAGCTGAACACACCGCTGCTGAAGACATTGGTCAAGATGACAATGTAAATGATGATGAAGTTCTTCCTCAGATTGAACATCAAGTGGTATCATCGCCTGTTCGTACGAATAGAGAACTCATCAGCATTGGCCGTCCATTGACGCCAATTGCTCAGGATGCTTCATGGGCTGATCACCCACAACAACAACAAGACTCCCCCAGTACTCCCCAACAACAACAACAAGCTACTCCCCTAGTGCAAGAAGAGGATGAAGACTTTCAGGCTCACCCAACTCCATCTCCCAACTTGAAGCCAGCACTTCGCAGGCTTCGCAGAGGACAAAGGCCTGAAGTCCCTCTGTCGAGCGTTCCCGAAGGAGAAGTGCAACGTTCACCTGTTGCACGGCAAGTATTTTCTGAACCAGCTCCCACAGTGAACGTCTCCCTGTCCGAAGCACATGCTGCTGAAGACATTCCGGTTGCATCAGCCGAAGAAAATGAAGAAGAAGTGCCTGTCCCTACACCCCCAGCTATTGAACAAGAAGAAGAAGTTCCAGATGAGAATGTGCCTGTGCCCAACCCTCCTGTTCGTCAAGAGGAGGTTGAAAATGTTGAGGCTGCCGCCATCAACGCCAATACAGCCAATGACGTAGTCATGGCAGATGCTAATGTGGAGCCTGCACCAACCAGTGTGCCTGAAACCAATGAGGCCACTATGCCTGAAGCAAATGTGGCCACTGAATCTGAAGTCAATGCGGATGCTACACCTGCAGCAAATGAGAATGCTGCACCTGACGCAAATGAGGATGCTCCACCCGAAGCCAATACGACAACTGCTCCTGAAGCACCTGTTGTGCAGCCTGACTCCTCTGATGTTGCCCCTGCTCCTGTTCCGCCACCAAGGCCTCACACTATTGAGCAAGCATACGATCATGGTCAGCTTGTCACTGCTCGATGGCCCATTCTAGTGCCTCCGCCTTCTGCCTCAGTACCCCAATTTGACTATCATGTTGAGCATCGGCCTCAGGTCCAGAAGCCAAAGCCCAGGTTGCCAAGGTTTCCAGGTACTGCCAACTCCCCCGGGTCCTTCAATGCCAATGGCTTCAAAAGCCACAATACCTTCTTTGACAGCGCCAAGAACCCCTACTCCAAGCCAAGGATTTCATCAGATCGGTTCTGGAGCTATCAACAGAGAAGCTATTACTCATGCGTGCTATATGATCAAGGGCGCATTTTCCCCCATATGCGTCTTGACACTGAAGCTATTGCTGGATTGCCATGCTTAGAAGAAGCACTTGACTGCTTTCGTGATGCTCGTCTGCTCCACTTTGTGACAGACAAGGAACATTGGAATGAATAGCTATTGCTTCAATTCTATGCCACTCTGCACATTCGCGGCTACTACAGAGACATCAAGACTTGGGTTCTCGAGTGGATGACTGGCAATGTTCATCATGAAGCCAAAGCTATGGATATCATCGAGCTTACTGGGCTAGCCACTCCTGGAGAACTATATGAGCCTAACTGTCAGCTACACCGCAATGCTGTGGAGAGCCTCTTTCACAAGCCAGAACCAAATATGAGCCAGATGCTGAGCATGATGAAGCCTTTGCCATCTGACGCTGAGTATCCCACACATTTCTTTGTTGAAGACCTTGAGTATCTGCCTCAAACCATATATCATATCATCAGGCGAACTCTATGGCCAGTCAAGGGACACTCACCAGCGGCTAAGCTTGAAGGAGCTATGAAGACTTTGGTCTTCTACATTCTCAATGGCATCAGCTTCAACACTCAGGAATTCTTCATCAGGCAACTTGCTACTTCTGGCTCTGACCTATTTGGTCTGAAGTTTTATGCTCCATGGGTCATGCGCCTCATCAAGCGACACTCATCTGTCAATTATCAGCCCTCTGCTCGCAATCACATAATATTTCTGCCCGAGGTTGATATGCCAGTTGATGTTGTATACTTTGACCCTGCTAAGACGCCACTTTGTCTTCAGAACATTGAGCACCAAAGCTTCACCCAACCTATTGAAGGTGTTCAAGCAGCAACAAGGTTCTATCCACTGGCTGGTAACACCCGTCTTCCTCACAGAGCGCCCACTGAAGCCACCGAAAGCACCATTGCGCAAAGGCCTCGGAAGCGTTCTCGCGTTCTCAATGACCGAGAGCTTCTTGTGGCTCTTCATTAGAAGCAGGATAAGAATCATTTCTGGCTCAAGCGCCAAATGCAAATCCTCTTGGTGGATGTCAATCGCATTCGCAGCCTTGCCACCAAGAATGCCTTTGTTGCTCATGAAACTTGCCGAAGATCATGGAAGAGTTTGACTCTGCTAAGTGCTGAAGCTGATCTTCAAGATGATGGCTTCAATGAAAGATTCCAGTTCGACTCCACTCCTCCATGGACTGCTACCCTGCGTCGAACTCCGTCTCTTGAAGACTTTGAATATTCTTCTTCCGCGGCAACAGTTAATGCCAGAGTGATCGATGATGAAGATGATGTTACTTCACCCACTCCTGCTCCTGCGCGCATCGACACTGCACCAAGTTCGTCTACACCGCCAACCAACGACAACGACCCAACTGCTTCACCTACTCATGACGAGTAGATGCTCTATGTCTTCAAACCTTTTTGGTCATTACTGACAAAAGGGGGAGAAGCGTATGAGTTGATAGTCTTCAAGCGGGTTCATATGGGCGGTTGCACTATATTTTGCTGCGTGCTTACAACTCTTGCGTTTTGAAACATTTGATTCGTTGAGTTGTAACACCTAAACTTGATGGTCGTCTGCTACTTCTGCTACTTATTTGCTTTGCGATGATAAATTCCGCATGTGCGATGATAACTTCTGCACTTAGATCATTCTGCAGACGTCCATTTTTCATTATGCATGCCATTTTACTTACCATATCATTTCATGCATGATGAATTAGCTTCATAAGTTGAAGTGGATCTCCACAAGTACAACCTGACATGTGCATTTGCAACCAAAAAGCAAATTACTTATATGCACATCTTCAGGGGGAGCCCTTGCAACTTATGTAGACAATTCGCTATCCTTACAATTTCACATATTTTATCCCCGTTGAAAACTTCAACCAGTTTGTCATCAATCACCAAAAAGGGGGAGATTGTAAGTGCATCTAGTGCCACCCCTAGTTGGTTTTGGAGTATTGACGACAAAGTTGGTTGAGGGACTAATGCGTTTGTGAGAATTGCAGGATAACGCAGGTAGTGTCCCTCATTGATTCGGTTTACCTACCGGAGATGACCCCTAAAAATGTATGAAGACATTGAAGATAATGGTGGTATGAGAAGATATTCATATTGAAGACTATGACATGAGAAGAAATTGCGTGAAGACTTTGGAGCACGAAGACTGTGTGATTTCGTTGTTTCCTTTTCTTCTTTGTTGAGTCATAGGAACCACCGTACTGTTAAGTGGGGTCCAAGTGAACTAAGTCAGAGTGACTGAAGTGATGCTCAACCCAGATCCTATGTCTTCGAGTGAAGACAATGAGAGCAAATCTTATCCAGAGCTGGATGAGTCAGCTTTGCTTGTAGCCCAAGTAAAGTTGCCGCGTGTGTTTGAAATCTGACCGTTGGAACACGTGTCAGTTCCTTAGTGACCCAGGGTCATTTTGGACAAATCAGGTCGGGTTGCCTAGTGGCTATAAATAGCCCACCCCCTACACCCTAAATTGGTGGCTGCTCAGAGTTTGTGCACGGCTTTTGTCGTTTGAGAGCAACCCACCTCGAAGCATTTGAGAGAGAGAAATCCTTGCGAGGATAAAGCCCAAAGACCCAGAGCCAAAGAGTGTTAGGCATCACTGAAGTCTTTCTGTCTGTGTGACCTGAAGACTTATTACACTTGAGGACTGTGCATCCTCCAGCCGGTTAGGCGTCGCGTTCTGAGAATCCAAGAGTTATTGTGGATTGCCGGTGAACGAAGTCTGTGAAGGTTTGGAAGTCTCCCTTGAAGACTTACCAGAGTGATTGGGCGAGGACTGGGTGTCCTTAGCTCAAGGGGAATAAGGTGAACACACGGTCTTCTGAGTTAAATCTCAGCCTCCCTAACCAGACGTACAGTTGTCACAGCAACTGGAACTGGTCAACAAATCATGTGTCTTCAACAAGCAACTGGTTCTATCCCTTCCAACTTTACTTTAGTTTGTCTTCGTGAAGTCATTGCCTATCTGTTTATCTGTTTGACTTCATTGCTTGACTACTATTGTTGATTGGCTTCATACCAACTTCCATATTGATCCTTACTACCTAACTGCTATTGGTCCTGTACTTTCACATCATGACATGCTTGACTATGGCTTGTTTAGGGTAGTTTATCTTCCGCTGCATATCAATTAGGTTGTTTTTGTTGTTTGTCTTCGAAACTTCCAAGTTTTGAAGACTTTCACAAAAATCGCCTATTCACCCCCCCTCTAGTCGATACTAGCACTTTCACGTACGACCGGGTCTTATATGATTTTCTTCCCATGAAGAACTACAAGGTCGCATCGACGACAACATCAAAGAGCTTTCACAGGCGCTCAAAACAATGTTTCCCAACAAGGAAAATTTAGATATAAAGGAATCAAATTCAAATTAGAGCCGACTGAAGGTTATCAACCGTGAGGTGAACATGGTCACCCCGGCGACGCCCAGTTATCTGAGATGGTCCCAAACTCGCATTACATTCGACCAGTCTGATCACCCAACTCATATAGCCACCCCTGGGAGGCAAGCTTTGGTGGTCGACCCGGTCGTCGAAGGCACTCAACTGACGAAGGTGCTAATGGATGGTGGTAGTGGACTGAATTTGTTGTATGCGGACACGCTGAAAGGGATGGGCATTCCGATGTCCCGACTGAGCACCAGCAACATGAGTTTTCATGGAGTTATACCTGGAAAGAAAGCTGAGTCGCTCGGTCAGATAGCTCTGGACGTGGTGTTCGGTGACTCGAAGCATTTTCGCAAGGAGAAGCTGGCGTTTGAAGTTGTAGAATTTCAGAGCTCTTACCACGCTATTTTGGGGAGACCAGCTTACGCACGGTTCATGGCTCGACCATGTTACGTGTACCTCAAGCTGAAGATGCCCGGCCCCAAAGGCGTGATCACTGTCACTGGTGATCGGAAAAAAGCAGAAGAGTGTTTCCAGAAAGGCTCGAAAATTGTTGATTCCCAGGTGACAACGGTCGAGTTCGAGGGATACAAGAAAAATGCAGATCCGAGTGATTTGTTGCGGGCAAAGAAGCCTGCCATAGAGTCAGCGTTTCAGTCGTCCGGCGAGACAAAGCCCGTTCACATTCACCAGACCGACCCCAGTGCAGCTCCGACCCATATTTCCACAACACTCGACCCTAAATAGGAAGAAGCGCTCATCCAGTTCCTCCGTGAGAACTGGGACATCTTTGCATGGAAGCCTGCTGACATGCCGGGTGTTCCCAGGGGACTGGCTGAGCATCGCCTTAGAGTCGACTCAACAGCAAAACCAGTCAAAGAACATCTTCGACGATCCGCCGTCTAGAAGAGAAAAGCCATTGGTGAGGAGGTGGCTCGACTATTGGCGGCAGGATTTATCCGAGAGATATACCACTCCGAGTGGCTCGCCAATGTCGTCATGGTTCCTAAGAAGGACAAGTCGCTCCGCATGTGCATTGATTTCAAACACATCAATCGGGCCTGCCCGAAAGACCATTTTCCTCTCCCTCGCATCGATCAAATTGTTGACTCGACTGCGGGATGCGAGAGATTTTCTTTTCTAGACGCTTATTCCGGGTACCATCAGATCCGTCTGTACGGACCCGATGAGATAAAAACAGCTTTCATCACTCCATTCGGGTGCTTCTGCTATATCAACATGCCATTCGGCCTCAAGAATGCCGGAGCCACGTTCATGCGAATGATTCAGAAGTGTTTGCTCACTCAAATCAGTCGGAATGTGGAAGCGTACATGGATGATATCGTGGTCAAGTCGCGAAAGGGTTCCGACCTGCTGACTGACCTCGCCGAAACATTTGCCAACCTCAGGAGGTATGATATCAAGCTCAATCCATCAAAGTGCACATTCGGAGTTCCTGGTGGTAAGTTACTCGGTTTTCTCGTTTCCGAACGAGGAATCGACGCTAACCTAGAAAAAATCGGCACTATACTCCGAATGAAACGCCCCGTGCGGGTGCACGATGTCCAGAAGCTTACTGGATGCTTGGCCGCATTAAGTCGATTCATCTCACGACTCGGTGAAAAGGCATTGCCTCTTTACCGACTGATGAAGAAGACAGACAAGTTCGAGTGGACTCCAGAAGCTGATGCAGCGTTTGCCGAGCTAAAAGCTCTGCTCTCCACCCAGCCGGTGCTTGCTGCTCCAATCAGCAAAGAGCCTCTGTTGCTTTATATTGCAGCCACATGACAAGTCGCCAGTACAGTGCTTACGGTCGAGCGGGAAGAAGAAGGGAAAGCCTTCAAAGTTCAGCGCCCAGTGTACTATTTGTCTGAAGTTTTGACTCCATCAAAGCAAAGATATCCTCATTATCAGAAGCTTGTGTATGGGATCTACATGACCACAAAGAAGGTTGCTCATTATTTCTCTGATCATTCCATTACAGTCGTCAGCGACGCTCCACTTTCAGAGATTCTGCACAACAGAGATGCAACTGGTCGAGTGGCGAAATGGGCGATTGAACTCCTTCCCCTTGATATCAAGTTTGAGGCAAAGAAAGCCATTAAGTCCCAAGCAATAGCAGATTTCCTTGCCGAGTGGATTGAACAACAGCAGCCGACTCAAGTTCACTCGGAGCATTGGACCATGTTCTTTGATGGCTCTAAGATGTTGAATGGTTCCGGTGCTGGGGTTGTCCTGGTTTCCCCCAGAGGAGATAAGCTCAGATATGTGCTCCAGATTCACTTTGATTCCTCCAACAATGAGGCAGAATACGAGGCCCGTTGCGCATGGCCATTTCACTCGGCGTCCGTCACCTTATGGTTTATGGCGACTCAGATTTGGTGGTCAACCCAGTGATGAAGGAGTGGGACGTTAGAAGCCCAGCCATGACTGGATACTGCAATGCAGTGAGGAAGCTGGAAAAGAAGTTTGAGGGGTTAGAGCTTCATCATATACCCCGACTGAAGAATCAAGCGGCTGATGATTTGGCGAAGATAGGTTCCAAGAGAGAAGCCATTCCCAGTGGTGTGTTCTTGGAGCATATCCATACTCCATCAGTCAAAGAAGATCCTTTCACCGAAGAAGCTCCGCAGCCCAAGAGTGCCACAGATCCGACTGAAGTTGAGGTCCCAGCAGTGGTCGACTTGGTCATGGAGGTGTTAGTGATCACTCCCGACTGGACAGTTCCATACATCGCGTATATCCTGAGAAAAGAGCTCCCGGAGGACGAGGAAGAGGCTCGACAGATCGTCTGTCGATCCAAGGCCTTTACTGTGATCAAAGGACAGTTGTACAGAGAGAGCGCGACTGGAGTTGGTCAGAAGTGCATAACGCCAGAAGAAGGTCGAATAATCCTTGATGACATCCACTCGGGGACCTGTGGCCATCATGCGTCCTCTCAGACCATTGTGGCCAAAGCATACCGAGCCGGATTTTATTGGCCAAGGGCGAATGAAATGGCAAAGGAAATAGTCGACAAGTGCGAAGGATGCCAATTTTACTCCAACATGTCACACAAGCCTGCATCAGCTCTGAAGACCATTCCACTCGTCTGTCCCTTCGCAGTATGGGGTTTGGATATGGTTGGTCCTTTGAGAACAGGACGAAGCGGTTTCACACATGTACTGGTAGCAGTCGACAAGTTCACCAAGTGGATTGAGGCTAAGCCCATCAAGAACCTTGACGCCGGTACTGCTGTCAGCTTCATCAGAGAACTGATATTCAGATATGGAGTCCCACACAGCATCATCACTGACAATGGATCAAATTTTGACTCGGAGGAATTCAGAGCATTCTGCACATCTCAAGGCACACGAGTCGACTACGCTTCAGTCGCCCATCCCCAGTCGAATGGACAAGCGGAGCGGGCTAACGGCTTGATCCTCAAAGGTTTGAAACCCCGACTGATGTGTGACCTTAAGCATGCGGCCGGAGCATGGGTCGATGAGCTCCCCTCAGTGTTGTGGGGTATAAGGACCACGCCTAACCGGTCGACTGGAAGAACTCCATTCTTCTTGGTCCATGGAGCTGAGGCGGTCTTACCAAGTGATCTACTCCACAATGCTCCTCGAGTTGAGCTCTACTCCGAAGCTGAAGCAGAACAAGCGCGGCAGGACGCAGTCGACCTCCTAGAAGAAGAAAGGGAGATGGCTCTGATCCGATCGACCATCTACCAACAAGACTTGCGTCGCTTCCACGCCAAAAACGTGAAGAGTCGAGCCTTCCAGGAAGGAGATTTGGTTCTCCGAGTGGATCAGCAGAAACCACACAAGCTTGCTCCTTCTTGGGAAGGACCCTTCATCGTTACCAAGGTTCTCCACAACGGAGCGTACCGTCTCTACAACGTCGAGCACAAAATTGACGAGCCCCGAGCTTGGAACGCGGAGCTACTCCGCCCATTTTACACTTAAGTTTTCACTCGGATGAGTTGTAATAAAAGTACTTCTGTAGTCCATGTTTTGCAAGATAATAGTGTCATAATTTCCCCAATGATTTTTGTCACTTTTATTTGTTCAGTTAAATTGGGTGGCTTAGCTGCGAATCCGTTTCGCCTAAGTTTGTAAAAAAATCCTTACCGAGTGGTGAGCCAGCCTCCTACTCGGGGGCTTAGCTGCGAATCCGTTTCGCCTAAGTTTCAATAAAATCCTACCGAGTGGTGAGCCAGACTCCCACTCGGGGGCTTAGCTGCAGTCCAAGTACTCGCCTAAGTTTCAATAAAATCCTACCGAGTGGTGAGCCAGACTCCCACTCGGGGGCTTAGCTGCAGTCTAAGTACTCGCCTAAGTTCAAATTCAACGTGCGCTCGCAAGGAGGACGAGGTGCAGGTCGACTGCGACCCTCTCCTCCGAGCTACGCCACAAGTACAACGTGCGGTCGCAAGAAGGACGAGGTGCAGGTCGACTGTGACCCTCTCCTTCGAGCTACGCCACAAGTACAACGTGAAAATCCTACCGAGTGGAGAGCAGACCTCCCACTCGGGGGCTTAGCTGCAGCCCAGTGCTCGCCTAAGTTATAAAAATCCTACCGAGTGGAGAGCAGACCTCCCACTCGGGGGCTTAGCTGCAGCCCAGTGCTCGCCTAAGTTTTGAAAATCCTACCGAGTGGAGAGCACACCTCCCACTCGGGGGCTTAGCTGCAGCCCAGTGCTCGCCTAAGTTTTGAAAATCCTACCGAGTGGAGAGCACACCTCCCACTCGGAGGCTTAGCTGCAGCCCAGTGCTTGCCTAAGTTTTAAAAATCCTACCGAGTGGAGAGCACGCCTCCCACTCGGAGGCTTAGCCGCAGCCCAGTGCCTGCCTAAGTGAATTGGGGAACAAGTCGATTGCAATAAGCACCTCGCTTTAACCTGCAAAAGACATCTCAAACCAAATGCAGCATATTCAAACGTCGAATCCAAGTTCGGATAGATACCTAATGGAACCAAAAAGTGCTCAGGCGCTAGGCCTGTTAAGGTTTGTCGGTTACAAAATCACTCGGCATACCGAGGCAAATTTAAAGTGTCGAGCTCAAGAAGTTTTTTACCCCTCCTGTGGAGGGCTGGAAGGTGCAACAAACTCGTCGAGGTCGATTCCATCAGCAATCCGAGTGGCAGCGGCGATGAAGGTCTCCATGAAGGACCGGAAATCGTGCTTCTTGGTGTTAGCCACTCGAAGAGCCGCCAACTTGTCTTCTCGTGCATCCTTGCAATGGACTCGGGCCAAAGATAGAGCAACGTCTGCGCCACACCTGGCAGAAGACTTCTTCCACTCCTGCACTCGACTTGGGACTATGTTCAGTCGAGTCATCAGAGACTCAAGGTCATTCTGGAGCGTCTCTTTGGGCCAGAGCGTATCATCGATGCGGGAAGTGGCGACCTTCAGCCTTGCAAGATAGTCAACGACGGCGGCAACACGAGATTCGAGTCGGAGCATGTTCATGGCGACTTCATCATTCACCGGAGAGTTGATGGGGTCCAGGTTAGGCTCCAGTCGACCAGTCTCCTCTTCAAAGTTTTGGCAAAATTCTGCAAGCACAATCACCGAGTCAAGACAACAGTCGAATAGAGAGATCACAGTTAGAATACCCGTTTGGTGCAAAAGTTTACCTTCGAGCATGAGGAAAAGCTTCTTGGCGAGTCCGCCCAGATAAGCCTCCAGATCTTTCTTCTTCCCCACCAACTCACTGGCCTTGTCACTCAGGGCAATCTTATCGCTTTTCAGTCGACTGACCTCTTTGTTGGCGGCATCAAGAGCAGCTTTCAGATTGGTGTTTTCTTCTTCAAGCTTGGTGACCGAAACCAACTTCTCGTCTGCGAGCTTGGTCTTCTCTAAAGCTGTCTTCTGCATCTCAGCTAGCTCAAGGTCTTTCTTCTTCTGGGCCTCCTTCACTTTGCCTGCAAAATTACAGCAAGGTCAGACTTTGAAACAAATGAGGGGCAAAGGCAGTCGTCGAGGCCTCACCAAACATACCTTTAGCTTCTTCCTTGGCCTTCGCCAAATTCTCCTGGACCAGCTTCAGATCAAGCTCGAGTTGGATATGTTTGTTCTCCAACTCGGTGTAACGAGCCGCAAGGTCATAGGATTTCTACGAAGAACCAATTGACAGATGTCAAAGACAACTCACTTCCGAGTGACTAAGGAAAAACCATACGTTTCTAAGACTACGGCCGAATGCAAACATTCGACCATAGTCTCGGGGACTACACCCAGTGGGTGCACTCAGCGTGCCCCCACTAGTTCTATCAAGGAAGAGTCGACCAGTCGACCAACAAAAAAAAACAAGACGTATTCTTCAGACTGTAGTCAACTGCCAGCAGTCGACCACAGTCTCGGGGACTACACCCAGTGGGTGCACTCAGTGTGCCCCCACCGGTCTGGAAATAAGTTCGACCTAATCGAATGAAGGAAAAAGTTCAAGACATAAAGACTATGGTCGACTGCCAGCAGTCCACCATAGCCTTGGGGACTACACCCAGTGGTGCACTCAGCGTGCCCCCACTAACCCGGAATTCCAATCGACACACCCAGTGGGTGCAGGACAATTACTACGGCTTTCAGAAAGAAGAATTTTCAGATATCATATCCTAACAGAACAGCTGATGACCGACTGACCTGAACGTTACTTTGAAGAGCGGAACTGGCGTCATAGGCTGCCTGGCTGGCTTCTCGGATGGCCTTCACTGGCTCCATCATGACTCCCGCCTGGCGTATCGCTTCTTTCGTAGCACTGGCTTGATCCTCTGGGACGTAGTGGGTCGAGAAAAGTGAAGGTTGTGCAGCACTCGACGATGTGGGGTGAACACTCGTCAACGGCACCGTGAAAGATACGGTGGGCCGAGTGGTGTTCTCTCCCTCTGCGACCAATGTCTCGGGCGCCGGCACGTTCTGAGTCGCCTTGCCAGCAGACGTCTTCCTGCTCCTCCTCTGCTTCAGTGGTTCACCATCGTCGTCGTCAGGAAGAGTAATAACGACATTAGACGGAGCTACAGAAAAGAATCAAAAATTAGAGACAAAAAGTCAATCGACTGAAGACAGAACGATGAAAGTCGTACCAGGTTTTGAAGTGGCAGCGTCTTCCATCTCATGATCGTCAGCCCTGGCCGAGGTATCAGAAGTAGCAGCGCTGCAGTTCCAGAAGTCAGTCGGATGATTCATAAGTCGACCAAGAATAAGTTCATGGAGAACAGAAAAACTCAAGTAGCATCATTACCCTGAGATGGTGGGGATCGCCACCTTCATCTTCGGCAAGACCTTGGCCGGCTTCGATGCTGCCACCCTGGATTGCTTCAGAGCTTTCTCGGTCGGTGCCGGAGAAGTGGTTCGAGGGCGCTTGGTCGACTGAACGACAGTTGCGACCCCCTTACCACGCTCGGTTGCAGGGTCATGGACGAGCTTCAAGCGCCTTTCCGAGCGAGGCGGTGCAACTTCCTCCTCCTCCTCATCTTCTTCCTCCCCATCAGAGTCGTCATCATCATCATCAGCAGCAGCATCCGAGTCCCACTCCTCCTGGCTTTCGCCCCCCACTTCCTTCCTCCTCTTCAGTCGGCGTCTGTGCTCCATTGGGCATCGAGTATAGTTTGGTGGTGGCCTGACAGATAGCAAAATAAAGATCAATCGACCAATTTGCAGCGGAAGCAGAATAAGTATGGCAAGATTACAATTGGGGATAAAGTGGGCATACCTTGTCTGGAGTGCTAGAATGGTCGAGTGGCGGAATCCTCCTGGCTCCTCGAGGGTTGTCTTTATTCCCTGTGATCGCGGCCATCCACCTCTCCAGTGTGGCGTCGTCGACTGCTTCTGGATGGACCCGAGTTTCATCCTCGGTTCCATAGTACAGCCACATACAATGGCCTCGGTACTGAAGTGGCTGGATGCGCCGCCTAAGGAAGACCTCCAGAAGGTCCATACCCGTCACTCCTTCCCGAACTAACTGGACTACACGCTCCATCAACATCTTCACTTGGGCTTTCTCCTCAGGGAGCACCTTCAGAGAAGAGGGCTCGTTCGCTCGGTCCATGGAGAACGGAGGGAGACCACTCGACTGCCCCGGGGTCGACTCATCTTGGCAGTAGAACCAAGTCAACTGCCATCCTCTGACCGACTCGGGGAGGGTCATGGCCGGAAAGGTGCTCTTGCTCCTCATCTGAATCCCCAGACCCCCACACATCTGAATAACCTTAGTCCTATCTTCATCTGGACTCGCCTTTTTCACTGTCTGAGAATGACAAGTGAATATGTGCTTGAACAGACCCCAGTGCGGTCGGCAGCCCAGGAAGTTCTCGCACATGGACACGAAGGCAGCAAGGTAGGCGATAGAATTTGGATTGAAATGGTGGAGTTGCGCCCCAAAGAAATTCAAGAAACCACGGAAGAAAACACTCGGAGGCAGGGAGAACCCATGGTCGACGTGGGTAGCCAGAAGAACACACTCACCCTCCTACGGCTACGGTTGCCACTCGTTCCCCGGGAGCCTCGCCGCCCCGTGGGGGATCAAACCCCCGTTGGCCATCTCAGTGAGATCCCTCTCGGTGATGGTCGAGCGGATCCAATCCCCTTGAACCCAACCGTGCGGCAGGCGGGACCTTGACGAGGATCCGCCCGACTGGTCGCTCTCCTTTTCGCCTTCCCCGTCGCCTTCTTCGTGCGCTCCAGAGCCGCCGTCTTCTCCTTCACCATTGTTGCCGGTGAAGTGTACGAGGAGTGGTTGGGCGGAGGCGAGAACAGGCGCTGTGGGCGGAGGCGGAGAGGACAGAAGGAGAAGTGGGGAGTACTGTTCAAAAACCCTCTCCGGGCGCATTTTATAGGGCCGCTTCCGAGTGGATGACAAGTGGGCCCAGGCAATCCAATCACATCCCAAAACAGTCGCGCGTACGCGATACATGGCGAAAAAGACAGCGCGGGAATTGAGGCATCTATGCCCTATCCCATCCAAGCGCCGCGGTCTGCCCCGCTTCGCGCGCTTCCCCAAAATTCGGATCCCGCGAAATCCGCTAACAGCAGATCAATCTGTCAGATGAGAGATTTCCTGCGATCCGTAGCTCGGAAATTACTAAGTTCAAAAGTTCACTCGATGAGAGAAAAGAATGGATCAAGGCGACTGAAAGAAAAGTTGTTGTTGTCAACGAAAAGATTATTGTTCCAAGATGATACATGTTCAGAACACAAAAGCAAGTCGGAAATAGACCTGACCTAAGTACCCCTCCTTTCTCACTCAAACCTCGATTCATTCGGGGGCTAATGATGAAGTCATGTACCTAGGGTAGGGTCATAGACCTGACCTAAGTACCCCTCCCAAGGACATCCCCAGAAGAAACTGCCTTCCAGTCGACCAAGAGGGACTTCACTCGACGGACTCGAAGGACTCGACCATGAAGACTCACTCGACCACCAGGAGATCAAGAGCCACTCTGCATCCAAACGGTCTGTAATTAAGTAGTCTTTATGGCATTTAGGACACTTTATGTAAGGCGTTACTAGTAACGTCTAGCCTTACTGTACTTTAAACCCTGCATTACTGAGGGCCGGAGGGGTCTGGCGGACACTATATAAGCCACCCCCCTCCTCAGTGTAAAGGGTTCGCACCCTTGTAATTCATACACACATAATCCAGTCGACCGCCTCCGGGCTCCGAGACGTAGGGATGTTACTTCCTTCGAGAAGGGCCTGAACTCGTACATCCCTTGTGTTTACAACTGCTCCATAGCTAGGATCTTGCCTCTCCATACCTACCCCCTATTCTACTGTCAGACTTAGAACCACGACATTGAGCTAGGCCGATGAATCAAATTCAAATTAGATGCTGAAAGGGCAGCGGGTGGAACTTGGGAAATGGGTGGGCTACTTTAGGATTCACATTGCCAGGTGTCAGGCAAGGAACGGGGTCTCAAATTTGGTTGCGTACGACCGGGTCTTATAAGATTTTCTTCCCATGAAGAACTACAAGGTCGCATCGACGGCAACATCAAAGAGCTTTCATAGGCGCTCAAAACAATGTTTCCCAACAAGGAAAATTTAGATACCAAGGAATCTAACCAAAGTAAGCAGTGTTGGGTTTGTACATCCACTCTGCCAACCAGTTGAGCTAGGCTGATGACTCAAATTCAAATTAGATGTTGAAAGGGCA
>NC_057798.1:1887856-1888404 GCF_018294505.1 Triticum aestivum
ACTTCTAGGACGCATCGACGGCAACATGAAGGAGCTTTCACAGGCGCTCAAAACAATGTTTCCCAACAAGGAAAATTTAAATATCAAGGAATCTAACTGAAGTAAGCAATGTTGGGTTTGTACATCCACTCCCCCAACCAGTTGAGCAAGGCTGATGAATAAAATTCAAACTAGATGCTAAATGGGCAGCGGGTGGAACTTGGGAAACGGGTGGGCTACTTTAGGATTCACATTGCCTGGTGTCAGGCAAGGAACTGGGTCTCCCATTTGGTTGCGTACGACCGGGTCTTATAAGATTTTCTTCCCATGAAGAACTACAAGGTTGCATCGACGGCAAAATCGAAGAGCTTTCACCGGCGCTCAAAGAAATGTTTCCCAACAAGGAAAATTTAGATGTCATTGGAATCTAACGTAAGTAAGCACTGTTGGATTTGTACATCCACTCCCGCAACCAGTTGAGCTAGGCTGATGAATCAAATTCAAATTAGATGCTGAAAGGGCAGCGGGTGAAACTTGGGAAACGGGTGGGCTGCTTTAGGATTCACATT
>NC_057798.1:1889768-1897250 GCF_018294505.1 Triticum aestivum
ATTTGGTTGCGTACGACCGGGTCTTATAAGATTTTCTTCCCATGAAGAACTACAAGGTCGCATCGATGGCAAAATCGAAGAGCTTTCACCGGCGCTCAAAACAATGTTTCCCAACAAGGAAAATTTAGATACCAAGGAATCTAACTGAAGTAAGCAGTGTTGGGTTTGTACAGCCACTCCCCCAACCAGTTGAGCTAGGCTGATGAATCAAATTCAAATTAGACGCTGAAAGGGCAGCGGGTGGAACTTGGGAAACGGGTGGGCTGCTTTAGGATTCACATTGCCTGGTGTCAGGCAAGGAACAGGGTCTCCCATTTGGTTGCGTACGACCGGGTATTATAAGATTTTGGATTGTGCACTTCCCATCATGTCGTTTCAGTGTGTAGTTCGGTGGTGCGTGACTTGCGGCTCCTCTTTTTTCTTCAGCGAGGTTCTTCCGGCAGGGTGGTGCAGTCCGGCGAACCCCCAGTTTGGTGGTGCCGAGCATTTTGGTTCCTATCGATTTGAAAAAGGGTATTGAATATATTGCAGTTCATTATAAACAAAAACGGTGGTGTGGATGCAGGGAGCTCGCGATACATTGGCGGTTTGTGTGTTGTACACCTCTTGTGAACAAAAGTTACGCAGCTCAAAAAGTACAACGATGCAGTATGCACTGCCCAGCAATGCGGTACAATTGTATTCTTTAGAGAATTGTTTTTGAAGTGCACTTAGTTTGTATAAAAAGCATATGTTTCGTTATCCCTATGTATGAAGTGCAATTTGGTTCGTGTGTTTTAAAAATCAGTCGACTACATCAACGCATGCAGTGCTTTTGGCCCTTGGATGTGGTTCATTTTTGAGAGTGATGTTGTCAACTTGTGCCCAAAATGAAAGAGCTAAAAATTTAGTTCAACAAAAAAAGATCTCAAAATGAAGCTCGCTTCTATATTAGATGTAGTTCACTCGCTCGGTCCCTACGGTCCACTCGCTTGGTCAACGCGCGTAAAAAATTAACAAGTACAAAAAAAAGACAACAAAAACTCATGAAGTTCACTTTGGGTAGTGTTGCGTTGCACGTTCGGGAGTGTTGCGGTCCACTCACGTTCAAAAAAAAGTTGAAAAAAAGACAACAAAAACTTATGTGAGAAAGTTTATGTCCGACAAAAAGAAATGATGCAGTGCACTTGTCTGTCTGTTGCAGTGCGGTTTTCAGTTTGAAGCAGTGCGTTCTTCTGTCTCACGATGATTTTGGTGTCGCGAAAAAACAGAGTGTCCGCTTTTCACTAACTTTAAAACTGCTCTTAGACCGTAAAGAATTAGAGAGTGTGTTATACATGAAAAATTTCCGTCTCGTCGATATCTTTCCAACGGCATATCGTTTGAATCATTCCGACCAGCGGTTTGCAAAAATTTCACGAAAAAACAACCGCTGCCTCTCGAAGTCAGCCGCATGATTTTACAAATTAACTAAAAACCGTAAGGAATCTCAAAACCATTTCAACATATGAAAGTTGCGCCTTGTCCGTAGCTTTCCAACGGCGTATCACACTCCCCATTTCGACAAATGGTTCAAAAACTGGAGCGAAAACATTACCGAAAATTTCAAAAAATTTGAAAAACACAATTCCGCGATTTAGTAAATTTAAAACTGCTCTTAAACCGTAACGAATTAGAGAAAGATTTATATATGAAAAAGATGCGCCTCGACGATATCTATCCAACGGCGTATCATTTGCTTCATTCCGACAAGCGGTTTAGAATAAATCGCCAAAAAACGCTCGCTGCCACTCGTCATCCGCCGCATTATTTTCAAAACTGCTCTTAAACCGTGTGAAATCTCGAAAAGTGTTCAACATGTAGAAGTTGCGCCTAATCCATAGCTTTTCAACGATATATTACACGCCTCATTCCGATAAACGGTTAAAAAATTAGAGCGAAAACAGTACCAAAAAAATAACGCGTGCAGTTTTTTCCGACAAGAAGTTCACTAGTCTCTATTGCAGTGCTCGTCGTCAAAATGATGCAGTGCACTTACGTTCAGCGTGCAGTGCGGAAGTGGTGTGCAGAATAGTTATTCTGCTAATATTAGCAGAATAGACGGTCTGTATATATATATATATATATATATATATGTGTGTGTGTGTGTGTGTGTGTGTGTGTGTTGCCTTTGGTGCCTCCGGAGCACGATGACAAGTGGTTCATGGGGGCGGTAGCGGGTAATAGTATTCTCCTTTGGGATCTATGACCTGGTCGAGCAAAAATCCAGCTATTTCCTCTTGAAGTGCTTGTATGCGGTCCGATGTTAGGAGCTTATCCCGCACCGATCTGAATTGTTAAGAAGGAGATCAATATGCATGTGTGTTAGTTGTGTGACTAGATATCGATAATGGTGTGAATAGTATTCTGACAAACGTACCCAGTCCTGTCTATCAGATCTGCTCCTTTCGCACGTCATCATGCGAATGTTCTCGCAAACATAGAATGCACATAGATTATTCCCCGGCGCCTGCCTCAGGGCCTTTACGAGAATGGAATTGAATAAGATAATGATTAATCAAGCATGATAATTAATTAATGATATTGAAACAAGAATTAAAGAGATGGTAGCTAGCTAGTACTACTTCATTTCTTACCAAGAGTCGATGCCAAAACAACTTTTTTGGCCACGTGTCTGGAGTCACCTTGATGAACTTTGCCCATGCCCTGCCCGCCGGCAAAGAAAGTTAATAAAGGGGTTATTAAATAGTTCATATCAGGAAATGACGAACTAATAATTAATAGGCCGAGATATAGTTAATAATGATTGAAATTACCTGTTGACTATCCCCTTCACGATGGTGTAGTCTTTATCTTCTTTAGTTAGTGAGTCCAGTAATTCAACTTTTCCTTCCTCAACTTTAATGTCTAACAAGAACCAGTGCCAACTGCATACGCACACGTTTGCATGTCTTAATTAAGCGGGTATGTGCATAAAATTAATCAACTACCGTAAACTGTATACACTTAATTAATAACATCTAGCTAGCTAGTAAGCAACAACAGAATTTGTAGTACAAGACAGTGTGACTCACGGGAAATTGTAAGGAAGTAGTATATCTTCATTGGTATTGAGGTGCTTCAAGAACTCTAGCATGCTTTCCTCTACAGCAGCTTGACAATGTTCAATCTCCCATATGTCCTGATTAATGGTATTTGGGTCAATGAACCCAACCCCATAGCGTCCAGCTTTTTTCATTTCATACATCTTCATCCTGCATATAATACCATAGAAAAAGAATATAGTGAGGATAATTACATGTAATGATTGATCAAAATTATCACTACATAACTAGCTTGAGACTTAAATTACAGAAAGAAATCACTTACAGACAATAGCAACTGACGATAGACTTGTCGAGTGCGTCTTGATTGTATAACTGAAATAGTTCTGGATACTCAATGGTCAGAGCATTCTCATGGTAATAATGCTCATGCTTGACATTCACCCTGAGGGACTCTCGATTGGAAATCTTGGTAATGTTCATGTACCATTGATGCAATTGATAGATTCTCGTTGGGAGGTCCTTGACCTTGTCTGGATGGACCAAAGGTTTGCCCCGGACATATTGCCATGCTATTTCTGATTCTTTAAGCGTAGGCATGGGCTCGATTTCGAGGAGTTGTCCAACAGAGATATTGAGCATTTGAGCCTGCATTATATGATCCTTTGTTATTACCACATCGCCATGCTGGGAAACACTAACGGTTTGCCCACAATAATATTTGGCGCGCGTACTACTCCTCTCATGTGTTGTTGGCACAACAAGCGGGGGGATCGCTTGCGCCGCCTGTTCTCCCAACTAGGGAACGGTTTTCCCGCATTTTTTGCCAGCTGCTTGTTGGATCGAGCTTGAGCTTGCTTCCTTCTGTAGTCGTGCTCGATGTGCCTTCCTGATTTGGCGCTCATAGTCTGAGTGAACAGGCTTGGGAGCTAGTTCTCTAGCCATACGAATGAAGTGGTCAATTACTTTCTCAGGCACTTTCTCCTTTGGCGGCAGTGCTGGTTTTGGTCCAAAATGGGCGTCCAATTGGGCTTGCACTATGGCTGTGTTTTGCTTCTTAGTCATGTCGTAAGGCCTCTGAGGAAGAGGAGCGAGGCTTGGACCATATTTATATCGTTTGCCTCCGCCTGTACTTCCTGAACTATCTCGACTCATACCGCTACGCACCAAAGCTGCGGGATGTCTCTTCTGCGATTGCTGAGACGGCAGAGACGGCTGATGTGGAGTTGGACCAGGAGAAGTGGCTTGACGATGTGCCATACTTGAAGCAGGAGGTGTGGCCTGACACGGTGCCGGACTTGAAACCGGAGAAGTGGCATGACGCAGTGCCGGGCTTGAAACCGGAGGAGTCAGCTCACGCGTTCGGGGACTTGGAGGAGGTGGCGGACTTCGAGGAGGAGTCGGCTCACGTGTTCATGGACTTGGAGGAGCGGGAGTCTGCTGACTCGGTGGAGAACTTCGAGGAGGAGTCGGCAGACGACGCGGTGTCGGTGGACTTCGAAAGATGATGCAATCCTTTCTCCATAGGATGATACGATGTATGGCCTCTCCCAGTGTGCGCTCGTCTTCACCTCCAAGAATGTCAAGCGTTAGCCCCGAATATGGGTCCACCACTTCATCAACCATGACACGAGCATAGCCCTCTTGAATCGGGATGCAATGGTAGGTTGCTTCGGGGGTAACTGGAAAAGCAACAACATCCGCCACCTTCATGGATATGTTCTTCATTTTGGAGTGTAGCTCACAGTTAGTGTTCTCAATGATGTCATCCATAGGGTATGTATCCAGCAGTGTGTCGCCCGGGGCAGAACCAACGCTGCTTCTCGGCATGGATGGGATGGTGCTATCCAATGCTGGACGATCATCCGCTTGCTGCTACCGCTGCTGAGACCCCCTTTCCTGGCTAAGTGAGTCGATCTGCTGTTGCTGCTGCTGGAATTTGAGTGCCAGGTCCGCGTGCCTTGCTTCTAGGCCTTGAAGGCATTCTGTGTCCTAGTTCCTCTGCTCCTCCTCCAGCTTCCTTTTCTTCTCCTCCTCCATCTTCCTTCTTACACGGCTCCTGTAGTCCTCGTTCCATTCTGAAAAGCCCTCATACCAGGGAATAACGCCCTTGCCTCGTGTTCTTCCCGGGTGTTCAGGATTTCCCAGGGCGCGCGTAAGCTCGTCGTTCTCTCTGTTGGGCGTGAACACCCCCCTTCGAGCTTCATCTATTGCGTCAATTATCTTTTGTTAGGCTCCTTTTAGACTTGCCTTCCGCGAAACTTCGCCTGTCTTCGGGTCCAACGCTCCCCCATGCGCATAAAACCAAGTTTTGCACCTGGGGGGCCAATACCGGGTAACCGGAGTGACCCCTGCATCCTCCATCTCTTGCTCAGACTTATCCCACTTAGGCAATCCCACCGCGTAGCCACCTGGACCCAGCCTATGGAACTGTGTCTTTCTTGCGGCATTTGCCTTGTTTTTCATCGACTGTTCCTTAGATACTTCTGAATCCTTGAAGGTCACGAAATCGTCCCAGTGCTCTATTTGCTTCTCCAGTGTTCCCTTGAAATCTGGAGTCTTCCTTTCATTAGCGAGGTAGTTGGCCCATATAGTTTTCTTGTGGGTGTTGAATGCAATTGCCATCTTCTTAAGAGCAGCAGCCTTGACTTTCTCCACATCTGCTTCAGTGAAATGATCTGGTAGGGTGAAATGTTCCATCAGAGATTTCACAAGGTCTTTTTTGGCTCTGTCGTCGACCCAAGTAACATCTGGACGTTTAGTCTTTGGCTCTTTCCATTCTTGAATGGAGATCGGGAGTTTGTCCTTCACAAGAACTCCGCACTGACGAGTCCACTTGTTCTCAATGTTCTTAGGCATGAGGGGTTCGCCACTAGGTTTGATGGATTCAATGTGGTACTTTACACCATCCTTCAACAATCTGCCCGTGCCTCGCTTTGTCTTGCTGTCTATAGAAGCAGATTTGCTCGATCCGGAGGGCTGAAAGAAGAAAGATCGATTCGTTAATATATCTTCAATAAAAAACATGTGATGATCACCATGATGCATGCTTATATAAATATACCTCGCCGGTAGTCTTTGTTATTTGAAGATCAGCATTGTTTGTGTCATCACAAACATTGTCTGTGTCATCATAAATCATAATCATAGTTCATGACTTCATCAGCTCGGTCGTCGAGATCGAATATCTTTTCATCACCCTCTCCGGTATTGTTCAGATATTGGGAGCCGTCATCTGCTTCATTCAGATCATCTAGCCTGTGAGGGCTGCGTATGATGTCGAACAATTCCTCTTCTCTCTCTCTGCCGGTATTGTCCGCCATAGCTTTTACTTTACTAATGCAGAAGAAATATAAAACAATTTAGTATTCAAATTACAATGCATGGATGCAATTAATCAATAAGGAAAAACTGAATCTCGAATACATCGTCTCGAATATATAATCTCAAATACATCATCGTCTTAATATATATAATCTCGAATACATCATCTCGAATATTATATATCGAATACATCACTGGCTAGGTACCTAATAAAGATCGAGTACTACAGAAGAATCTAGGGCGCCACCCGCGGTTCCTGGGGTGCGGGCGGTGCACACCCAAAGAGAAGGAACCATCACAGGATCATATCTCCGGTCATCTGCCCAAAGAACCCGCCAAGTAGTGGAGAACCTGACGCCGTCCATAGCAGCCATGTAGCGATGGACGTGCTCATCTTCCTCCCTGGCACGGCGACGCACCACCTTCGGCGGGGCCGGCTGCCTCTGCACCGAATGTGGCCCACGCGAACGCCACCAAAGAACATCAGGGTCGACGATGGGACCCGAGGTCGGGTTCCTCACCAAGCGGCGCGCCCCTCTAGGTAGCACCTCCCAGTGCCAGCCCGGCGGAGCCCAGTCCCGGACATGGGTCCCCTGAAGCAGGACGTCGTCGCGAACGGGTCGACGGCGAGATGCGGGCCGGGCATATCGTCGAGAACAAATACTATATGCCCGCAAAAAGCAACATTTTTTAAATGATTGGATTGTGATAACTAAAATTCTATATATATGCAAATTCTAACAATTTGATATTAATCTAATTCATCTAACTAAAACTAATTCTAAAATTTCCTGATTATATAACTAACATTTCCATAACAATTCTAATATTTATATAACTAAAAAACTGAAAAATTGCTAACATTTCTATAAATATTTCTATAACTAAAAAACAGAAAACATTTATAACATTTCTATATAACTAACATTTCTAATATTTATATAACTAAACAACAGAATAATTTCTAACATTTCTATAACTAAAAAACAAAAAAATTTATAACAAACAAACTAATGTGTGTGTGTGTGTAGTGTGTGTGTGTGTGTGTGTGTGTCGTGTGTGTGTGTGGACATGGCGGCCGGGGCGAGCTCACCGGCGAGGCGACGACGGGGCGGCGACGGCGGGGCGACGGGAC
>NC_057798.1:1897990-1903865 GCF_018294505.1 Triticum aestivum
CAACCGGTACTAAAGGGGGGGTCTTTAGTACCGGTTGGAGCCACGACCCGGTACTAAAGGGGGTGCGCTGGCTCCAGGCGGTGCGCAAGTTTAGTCCCACCTCGCTAGCCGAGGGGCTACCGCACTGGTTTATAAGCCCCAGTGCGGTAGCTCTCTCGAGCTCCTCTCCTAAGCAGGCCTACTGGGCCTACCTGTCCTCTTCTGCCCAGTGGGCCTACTGGGCCTTTGCGGGCCTGCATCCTGGCCCAACAAAAGGTTGTGTTCCTAGTCGTATGCAGGCCGCTTTGGCCCAGTAGGCGGGCTTTTTTATTTTCTTAATTTTTTTCGCTTTATTTATTTTTGTTTATTTATTTATTTTTGAGTTCTTTTTTGCTGTATTTAGAGTTTCTTTGTGAATATTTTTGCTTTAGGTACAAAAAATTACAAACTTTCTGTTAGTGCCGGTAGTTTTCAAATTTGAATAGTTTAAATTTTGAATTATTTGAAATTTGTGTGAATCACTAGTTTGTGAATAACTTAACTTTGAAAAAAGTTTTTCCAGTGATTCTTTTTTCTTATGTTTAATATTAGTGTGTTTTATCATTATATTCAATTTGGTAATGCTTAGGTTATTTTAAAAATGAAATGCCTTTGTAACAGTTCAGTTTTCGTCGGAAACCCTGATACTTCGAAAGAGATTGTCCATTTTGTGCACGAAGTGCATCCAGTTTTTGCCGTAACCCTCTCTACTTTCTTGCACATGCTATTTGTATGAAATTATGATACCATGCCAACTTTCAACCTTTTCTGAGTTCATTTGAAATGCTTTTCAATTTCAGGGTCATTTAGCTGGAAAAAATCAGTAAATCCATGAAAAGAATTTGTTTGCACATAAAATTTCTTCGTGTTTCAAATGCCAAAACACATAACTACCCTAACTATTACAGATATTCCCTCCTGGGTGTGAAACACAGAAGAAAGTGATGATAGTGAAGCCGATCACATCCCAGATCTTTGGGTGTGAAACTTTTTCTTCGCGTGTGTCCCTTTGCATCGTAGCCATGGAAAATCTTCATCATTTAACTGGATGCTCGGGTCAATATTCACTATGAATGGAGCAATTTCATCAAACTTTTCATAATCTTCTGACATGTCTGCCTTGTCATCCACTCCCACGATGTTTCTTTTTCCTGAAAGAACTATGTGGCGCTTTGGCTCGTCGTATGATCCATTCGCTTCCTTATCTTTTCTTTTTCTCGGCCTGGTAGACATGTCTTTCACATAAAAAACCTGCGCCACATCATTGGCTAGGACGAATGGTTCGTCTGCATACGCAAGATTGTTGAGATCCACTGTTGTCATTCCGCACTGTGGGTCTTCCGTTACCCCGCCTCGTGTCATATTGACCCATTTGCACTGAAACAAAGGGACCTTCAAATCACCTGATCCATAGTTAAGTTCCCATATGTCCTCTATGTAACCATAATATGTTTCCTTTCCCGTGTTGGTTGTTGCATCAAAGCGGACACCACTATTTTGGTTGGTGCTCTTCTTATCTTGGGCGATCGTGTAAAATGTATTCCCATTTATCTGGTACCCTTTGAAAGTCATTATATTCGAAGATGGTAACTGGGACAGTGAGTACAGGTCATTTTGAATATCGCCATCATTCAGGGCACGTTTCTGCAACCAACCAGCGAAAGTCCTCGTTCGTTCGCGTGTAATCCAGTCGTCGGACTTCTCCGGGTGTTTGGACTGTAGAAAATTCTTGTGTTCCTCCATATACAGAGCCACCAAGGCGGAATTCTGTAGAACTGTGTAGTGTGCTTCAGTGAGAGAATGCCCGTCCATACATATTATTTGATGCCCTCCTACGTGCCTTTTCCTTCCAGTCTACCCTTATGCCGCGATTCAGGAACACCAATCGGCTTAAGGTCAGGAATGAAGTCAATACAAAACTCAATGACCTCCTCATTTTCATGGCCCTTCGAGATGCTTCCTTCTGGCCTAGCACGGTTATGAACATATTTCTTCAAGACTCCCATGAACCTTTCAAAGGGGAACATATTGTGTAGAAATACAGGACCCAAAACGTTAATCTCTTCGCAAAGGTGAACTAGGACGTGCGTCATGATGTTGAAGAAGGATGGTGGGAACACCAACTCGAAACTGACAAGACATTGCACCAAATCATTCTGTAACCTTGGTATGATTTCTGGATCGATTACCTTCTTAGAGATTGCATTGAGGAATGCACATAGCTTCACAATGGCTAATCGAACATTTTCCGGTAGAAGCCCCCTCAATGCAACTGGAAGGAGTTGCGTCATAATCACGTGGCAGTCATGAGAATTTAGGTTCTGGAACTTTTTCTTTGCCATATTTATTATTCCCTTTATATTCGATGAGAAGCCAGACGGTACCTTCATGCTGAGCAGGCATTCAAAGAAGATTTCCTTCTCTTCTTTGGTAAGAGCGTAGCTGGCCTGACCCTGATGTATGCCGTCTTTTCCGTGCATACATTGCTGGTCCTCCCGTGCCTCTGGTGTATCTTTTGTCTTCCCATACACGCCCACAAAGCCAAGCAGGGTCACGCAAAGATTCTTCGTCATGTGCATCACGTCGATTGCGGAGCGGACCTCTAGGTCTTTCCAATATGGCAGGTCCCAAAATATAGATTTCTTCTTCCACATGGGTGCGCGTCCGTCAGCGTCCTTCGGAACAGGTTTTCCGCCAGGACCCTTTCCAAAGATTACCTCCAAATCCTTGACCATATCATGTACATCAGCACCAGTACGATGGCGAGGCTTCGTCCGGTGATCCGCCTCACCTTTGAAATGCTTGCCTTTCTTTCTTACGGGATGCCTTGTCGGAAGAAATCGACGATGTCCCAGGTACACATTCTTCCTACAACTATCCAATTATATACTGTCAGTATCATCCAAACAGTGCGTGCATCCGCGGTATCCCTTGTTTGTCTGTCCTGAAAGGTTACTGAGAGCAGGCCAAACATTGATGGTCACGAACAGCAACGCCTTTAGGTCAAATTCTTCCTGTCCATGCTCATCCCATGCACGTACACCTGTTCCATTCCACAGCTGTAATAGTTCTTCAACTAATGGCCTTAGGTACACATCAATGTCGTTGCCGGGTTGCTTAGGGCCTTGGATGAACACTGGCATCATAATGAACTTCCGCTTCATGCACAACCAAGGAGGAAGGTTATACAAACATAGAGTCACAGGCCACGTGCTATGGTTGCTGCTCTGCTCCCCAAAAGGATTAATGCCATCTGCGCTTAGACCAAACCATACGTTCCTTGGGTCACCTGCAAACTCCTCCCAGTACTTTCTCTCGATTTTTCTCCACTGCAAACCGTCAGCGGGTACTCTCAACTTTCCGTCTTTCTTGCGGTCTTCTGCGTGCCACCGCATCGCCTTCGCATGCTCTTTGTTTTGGAACAAACGTTTCAACCGTGGTATTATAGGAGCATACCACATCACTTTGGCAGGAATCTTCTTCCTGGGGCGCTCGCCCTCGACATCACCAGGGTCATCGCGACTGATCTTATAACGCAATGCACCGCATACCGGGCACGCGTTCAAATCCTCGTACTCACCGCGGTAGAGGATGCAGTCATTAGGGCATGCATGTATATTTTGCACCTCTAACCCTAGAGGGCAGACAACCTTCTTTGCTTCATACGTACTCTCGGGCAATTCGTTGTCCTTTGGAAGCACATTCTTTATCATTACCAGCAACTTTCCAAATCCCTTGTCAGATACACCATTCTCTGCCTTCCATTGCAGCAATTCAAGTGTGGTGCCCAACTTTTTTTTGTCAGCTTCGCAATTCGGGTACAACAATTTCTTGTGATCCTCTAACATGCGCTGCAACTTCGTCCTCTCTAGATCACTTGCACAGTTTCTCTTTGCATCGGCAATGGCCCGACCTAGATCATCAGCGGGCTCATCTGATGCCTCTTCTTCAGCTTCTTCCCGCATTGTCGGCTCAGCTTCTTCCCCCATTGTTGTATCATTGTATTCAGGGAACCCATGGCTAGGATAGCCGTCGCCGTCCTCTTCTTCTTCATTGTCTTCCATCATAACCCCTATTTCTCCATGTTTGGTCCAAACATTATAGTGGGGCATGAAACCAAACTTAAATAGGTGGACGTGAATGGTTTTTTCTGTAGAGTAACTGTGACCATTCTTACAGCCAGCACATGGACAAGGCATAAAACCATCCGCCCGCTTGTTTGCCTCAGCGGCCCGCAGAAAAGTATGCACGCCATTAATGAACTCGGGAGAGCATCGGTCATCATACATCCATTGTCGGCTCATCTTCATTACACAACACCGAATAGACCAAATTAATAAAAGTTCATACATAAAGTTCATACATAAAGTTCATATACATCACTTAATTAAATGCAACATACAAATAACTCTCTAGCTAAAGAATTTAAATGCAACAACAAATGCGATGAAGATCGCAACTAAGGTAACAATTGATCCAACAACATAATGATACCAAGCCACACTATCAATGGCATATTTTCTAATCTTTCTAATATTCAACCTCATTTTCTCCATCTTGATCTTGTGATCATCGACGACATCGGCAACATGCAACTCCAATTCCATCTTCTCCCCCTCAATTCTTTTCAATTTTTCTTTCAAATACTCATTTTCTCTTTCAACTAAATTTAACCTCTCGACAATAGGGTCGGTTGGAATTTCCGGTTCACATACCTCCTAGATAAAAATATCTATGTCAACTTGATGGGCATAATTTCTCATAAACACGAAATGCAACAACTAGTTTTAAAAGAGAATATACCACATCCGAATCATAACAAGGACGAGAGGCGATGGGGACGGATATCAAAATCATGGCACTATGTATAACAAACAACGTACGGGTAAGATAATTATACGAGTAACTATATATCCAAATCACGCAAACATCAATTTGGTAATGTAAAACATTCATGAACAAGAGCCTCACCACAAGGTGGTGTCAGCGACGGGACGGTGCGGGCGATCGACGGTGGTTACGACGGAGATTTAGAAGGCACTAAGTAAACCACACCTACATATGCAAACTAAGTGTTATTTTTGACCTCAAATTGCATATAAATCAAATACTAGCAAATATAATTCCTCCCAAATTAATCACTATACAAAGCATTGCAAGAGCTAATCTAGCAATGAGAGTTGAAAGGATAAAGTTGCTAACCTTTGTGATCATTTGAATGGATGGGGGCCTTCAAATCTTGACAAATTTTGGGCAAAATTTGTGAGGAGCTCGAGGAAGAGAGGGGAAGAACAGAGCAGAAGTGAGGGGAAAGGGGAAGAACAGAGTGGCTCGGGTGGACGAAGGGTTTATGTACGTCGACCTTTAGTACCGGTTCGTGCCACGAACCGGTACTAAAGGTGCTGGACGGGCCCCAGACTGACAACACCCTGCCACCACCCTCTTTAGTACCGGTTCATGGCACGAACCGGTACTAAAGGTTCGCCACGAACCAGTACTAATGAGAACGGCCGGCTAGCCGTTGGAACCGGCACTAATGGACACATTAGTGCCGGCTCAAAACCAAACCGGCACTAATGTATCTCATATTAGGTCCTTTTTCTACTAGTGTTAGGATTCACATTGCCAGGTGTCAGGCAAGGAACCGGGTCTCCCATTTGGTTGGGTACGACCGGGTCTTATAAGATTTTCTTCCCATGAAGAACTACAAGGTCGCATCGACGGCAACATCAAAGAGCTTTCACAGGCGCTCAAAACAATGTTTCCCAACAAGGAAAATTTAGATGTCATTAGAATCTAACTGAAGTAAGCACTATTGGATTTGTACATCCACTCCCGCAACCAGTTGAGCTAGGCT
>NC_057798.1:1905519-2100435 GCF_018294505.1 Triticum aestivum
GTACGACCGGGACTTATAAGATTTTCTTCCCATGAAGAACTATAAGGTCGCATCG
Organism: Triticum aestivum; assembly: GCF_018294505.1. Lineage (NCBI taxonomy): Eukaryota > Viridiplantae > Streptophyta > Magnoliopsida > Poales > Poaceae > Triticum > Triticum aestivum. The sequence continues at coordinate 1,905,575 of NC_057798.1, forward strand.
ACGGCAACATCAAAGAGCTTTCACAGGCACTTAAAACAATGTTTCCAACAAGGAAAACTTATATATCAAGGAATCTAACTGAAGTAAGCAGTGTTGGGTTTGTACATCCACTCCCCCAACCAGTTGAGCTAGGCTGATGAATCAAATTCAAATTAGATGCTGAAAGGGCAGCGGGTGGAACTTGAGAAATGGGTGGGCTGCTTTAGGATTCACATTGCCAGGTGTCAGGCATTTGAAAAAATCAGTCGGATTCAAAAAAAGTGCACCGGTTTGAAAAATCCATGTGTTTTGTGAAAAAGGTTCATGAATTTGAAAAAAAAAGATTCAAATTGAAAAATGTTTCAAGCATTTTGCAAAAATGAAAAATAAACAAAATAAGAAAACCGCATCAAATAGAAATTAGGATTTTGCAAACAGAAAGAAAGAATAGAAGAAGAAGAAGAAGAAGAAGGGTGTATGTAAAATTACGACATGTGTGCTGTCCAGGCTGGTTACCGCAGAGTTTTTGCGGTTGAACAGAAAAAAGAAAAAGAAAACCTAAAAGGGCCGCCCCGGGGCGAAGGGAGGTTGTGAGCCGGTTTGCAGATTTACACAGTAAATGGCGTTGAAGGCGCCGAAAAGGAAATGCTCTTAAAGCAATCCTATTTTCAAATATAGGCCTCATGTGAGACAATCATAGCTGGGCCAGTGCGCCTGTGTAGAGCCTAGCGACTGTACCCACACTTTATTTTCCTTTCAATGTGTTCTCACGTGTTTGTTTTCCTTTTCGCCATTTTTTACAAATGCTAAGAAAATAAGAAAATGTTTTTACAAAAGTCGTTTGACGTGAATTTTAGAAATTACTAGTATATCAGAAAAATGTTAATTGACTATTTGTATATCTTACAGGAGGTGTTTGGCTACAGAAATAGTAACGATAATGTAAACATAATCAGATCACAGCGTTTAAAGAGGTGTAATGAGTTTTTTCCCAATTTGTTTGGTTCATGGTCAGGGAAAGGAATTGGTTACCTTTGCTTTGCGGGGAAGAGAGGGCTCGGGTGGCAGGAGGGGTGTACGGGCTCGTTACCGGTGGGGGCGAGTGGTATCGATGGATAACTGGGCCGGACCCATTTACGGAGGGACGCGTTTACCGGGTGGAGTTACCAAACGCGAGTAACATTTTCCTATTACGGCGTAATCAGGTGACGGGCAAATTTCTCTGAAACAAACACCTCCACAATGTGAATTTAAAAATTCTCTACTGATTATCTACAAAATGTTCATGTATTTGCAAATAGTTCCATTTTACTAATTTTGTTGAAGAAATCACACTGAATTAAAATAAATCCCTCTTATATTTAGAAACATTCATGGTGTTTTAGTAAAATAATTTTGACATGTAAAAAAACATAGTGTATCAAACATATATCGCCAATAACAGAATTGTTCATCATGTAATTCGAATACTATTCATCATGACTCATGTGATTGATATGTATCATTATTAGAAAACTACTTATTACTTATTCAAAAAATATTCACATGATTCGAAAAGAGTTTTCTCAATTTTAATAATATTCATGTATTCTTGAGAAAAGTTCTTGCATTTTAAAACTGTTTGTGCATATTTTAAATACAAACAATAGTAGAAAACAAAACATAAACATAGGAAAGACTTAACCAATAAAAAATAAATAAAATAGAAAACTAATTCGATATTAAAAAACTAATCGTGTATTAACCAACATTCATCACATTAAAGAACATCATATCGTATATCTTATAAAATGAACTTGATTTACAAGAATATTTGCCAGCCAATAAAAAAATTCGTCAAATAAACATATACTCAAGTGATTAAGAATGTTCATAAACTTTTCAAAGAGTTTGTTCGAGCATTTTTAATAAATTTCTTTATATTTCAAAACAAATGTTGACGCGTTTTTATTAATGTTGGTATATTTTTTAATTGAAAATATAACAGAAGATTAAAAAAATAGTACAATAGAAAAGAAACCTTAGAAACTAAAAATTAAAAGAGAACAAAGAAAATAAAGAAAAAGGTAGAAACAAAGACCAATAGCCCGAAAAACCTAGAGAAAAATGGACATGAGCCAGAAAAATAGAAAATACAGGGAAAGGAAACAGAAAAGGAAAAATACAGTCGGAACAAAGAGATAGTGAAACAAGAAAAGAAAAACTAAATGCCCCAAAATTATAATCGTTCTGAACCGCCAGCTGAAGTCAGGAGCTCTGTAGGCAAGCAGGGGAGAACGCTCGCAGTAAGCAATGTATAGAATTGAGTATGTATGTACTATGTGGAGCCAATACCGAACCATAGCCCACTTAGCGCAAAGCGGGAGCTAGTGCGGCCCATAATACTTGTCACTATTTTAGTTTCAATTCTTTTCTTTATCATAAACTTAAAAGTATTTATCTTTATCAAAAGAAAACTTGAAACTATTTATGGTACTAATTTACACACCAGTAATTTACTGAGAAAAGATAATTGGACATATTTGATTTTTTTTTACATATTTTGGAAAAAGGTTCATGTAATTACAAAAATATTCACCTACTTGGAGAAATGATGATGTAACTGAAAGTTTAATAAATGTTCATGTAATTTGTAAAATTGTTGAACTATTGAAAATTATTATTAATTATTATTAAAAGTTGCTATATATTTACTTAAATGATAATTAATTTTGGAAAGTGTTCATGCATTTTCAAGAAGTGTTCACATGTTTGTCAAAATGTTTGTATGCCGTTTCGAAAAAAAAATGTTTGTATGAGTTTACTATGTTTTTCATGCTTTTTACCAAAAAATCGTTTAAATAGGTAATTTTTATGAGTATTTTAATATTATTTTTGTATTTATAAAAAAATTGAAAAGGTGGAAAACCAAAAAGGAAATAGATAAGTAAAGTAAAAAATGATAAAAGATAAAGGTCAAAGAAAATATCCAAATAGTTTTGAATGGATAAAGAGTGTGTGTGTCGCTTTCTTGATTTTAGAAATAGAAGTTAGGAGCTGGTCATTTTAATATATAATAACAACACAGTTCTGGCAATACCAAAGTTTACAAAACCAAGGTATTTATTGTATACAAACACGTCAAAATGTTTTTGGCTATGGTTTTTTGTAGAAAACATGGCATTCTAAGAATACTTTAAAAGCCATTGAAACTAAATAAGGACAAATTGTTTCCTGGTTTAAACGCCTTTTGTGCAAAACAAATATTGTTTCATTCTATGTGAGCCTTGTCCCTAACAGACATGACACACCTAGTAAATGTTTGTAGGATTAGCCACATGTGTGTTTTAATTTATACTTTTATACGGTTGCGTTCCCAGTGAATCTTGACCCGAACCAACAGAACACGTGCCTTGTTGGGGGGCTACTCGACGATATAAGTTTGTCAGATTAGCTGCATTTTGTTTTAGTTTATAGTGTTTCATTCTCATTGAGTGTTGAACCAAAATGATAAGACACGTGCCTTGCCATGAGACTACTGACCAGCAAATGTTGCCTACCCGCATTTTTCTTTTAATTTATATCGTCCCATTCTCATGTGAGTTTTAACCTGAACCAACGGGATAAAGACCCTTCTCCCTTTGTGTGAAGGGAGGAGGCTTGTCCAAAAGCAAAAAAAAAAAAAAAAAAAACACAACCTTCACCGCTCCCTCATCCTCCCCCTCGAAATACTCCATGGCATATTTAGCCTCTTCAACCCTCGCATTACGACCAAGAACTATGTGTCGACGCTTATGCGCTAAAGCAGGCTGTTCTTCAAGCTCATCTTGTGACCAGTCCCTTCCAGGAGTGACTTCTTGGTTTTCGCCATGTTTGACATCGACAGACTCACCTGTGTTGCTGCGCGTGAAGCGGGGGGGGGGGGGGGGGGGGGTGGACCTTCCTCAAACCCATGCGGCTCGATGCTAGAGAACACCTTGTTGACCTCGTCTACAATGAAGAAGGCAGGGTCTATTTTCTCTCTCGCCGAGACGTCCAAATTCTTCGACTGTTGGGATTGGGCTGGTCCCAAATGCACCACCAGCTATAGTTGAGCCCTTGTTGTCATCAGCCATCCGTCTATTTGACTCTGCCATTAGCTTTGCTCCTCCGTATTACACGATGTCAGGCTACACCAGCACTAAGAACCTAGTGTTCTGCAAGGGAAGCATGTACGAAATCTGGAGGAACGCGGGGTGCACCATCACTTTGAAGTTCCTACCATGCGATTGCTGCCGTGTGGTGCAAGATGAGATATTCGTTCTCAAGTATTATCGAAGGCGCCGACCATGTTGGGACTTGGTGATCAACCTGGGGGATCTACTCGGTGTTCGTCCAGAGGAAAAATGTGGTGTCGACGCATGCCGAAGGTGTTCCAGTACTCAAGGGTGATTCCGTGTACTAGGCTGGCGAGATGGGAAGGGACGGGTACATGGCCTTCGACAGGGAAACCAGGAGTATTACCCCTTGCCTTCTCGCCGTGGATTGTGTCATTATGGGGCCTTCAGGAAGCATGCTCTGTTGGTTCTTTCTGAGCGAGAAGGTAGTGAACAGCCGCAACACAAATACATGAATAAAGAGTTTAATAAAACCCAAGCAAGGCACAAGACATAGAATGATAGTGGTGACTTGGCCACATTGGTGGAAGTGGTGTTTCTCATGCGTGAGCAAGATGTTGATGTATGTAGGTGCTCAAGATTTGGTTAGGTGCAATTTTTCTAATTGTGTGGCCAATAGTTCATTTTAATTTGTCTGGTCTCCTAAAATAATTTGCATGAGCAAGTTGTTGGTTTGTAGTCCATACCATCTTTCCATGTTTGTCTTATGCAATGAAAGCTAGGCCTAACCGCTTGTTAATTATGTTCCCTAAAATGATTTGCTTTAGTATGTATGTCTTGTTTGTTCTTGGTGTGTTTAGAAGTAGAGTTCTTCTTAGCTTATCATTCCAATCACAGAGTACCATGTTGAGGTGCCTTATATATGTATGTTTTGGGCTGCTGTTTATTTAGGCTTCTTGGGTTCCACGAGGTCACACAGGCTCTGGAGATATAAACAATATGAAGAACATATTTCTATTCAAGGAAAGGTTTGTTGATGCACGAGCACAAAAATGTGGAAGGATTGTGAATAATTGCACACTATTTTTCTGATATTATTCTTCTTCCAAACGGTTTATAATTTGTACACATGATAATAACTCCTAGAACATAGGACGATTAATAACATGTCGAATCTTCAGTGGTGTTTGCCGGAGTTAGTATATATACATTGTTTTTTTAAAGAAAGTATATGTACACAACTACACATATAAGGCTTTCGTGACACCTTGGACCTTGCTAAAGTATTGGCACGGTGAGTGGGCCGGAGCTATTTGAGTCCAGTTAGTTAGCGCAAGTCCAAGCTTCTTTGCCAACTTGAGCCATAGATTTACACTTCATCACTTCACAAATAAGTGAAATTGGAGTACTTTCACTCAAAAATTTCAAACTTGGACCGTCAATAATTTTTTAGGTATTATTGTGAACTTGAACGGTGTTTTTAGAGCACTTTCAGTCAAACTTTTCAAACTTGTACTGTTAATAATGTTTTAGGCATTATTGTGAACTTATAAGCTATATGTGTCTTGAGATATATATTTTTAAGCATCACATTTTGTGCATTTATGCACAGGGAAAAGTATAAATTAGTGGTCAAACTGTTTATATTGATAACTATGTCAAAATCTAAAAGGTCACTTATTTGTGAACTGGATGGAACCAGATTCTAATCAACTCAACGATCGAATACTGTGGATAGCACAACCACGTGTATAGCTTTCATTGGCTCGGAAGGGGATTTTCTGCTACCGAGCACATTTCTTTCGAAAGAGGATACCCCAGCCTCCGCATCGGTTGATGCAGGCAAAATATTCTCCACAGATATGCACCCTTTAGTTTAAGGAAATAAAAAAAGTTACGTTCTGAAATTTCTACAAATCTGGCAAAGAAAAACTCAACCATGTAATAAGTACCTGCAAAATTTCACGAGAAAACACACTTGTATGTCTTCTTCACAAAATAAAAAGCGAAAATGAGTGACTAGAACATCAACTTGTTGTGCAATGAGTTTTGTTTGAGAATTTTTGTAAGAATGAAAAAAAGAAGTTTTTGAGCCAGGACGAGCAAGGCTCGCCTAGGAGTTGCCGTCGTCAGACATGCAAGCAATGAACCAATCACTTGGCTGCTATCGCAAGCCACTATAATATGCCAATGTTTCTCTTCATAGTCCCCACACTGCACTGCACCACGTGAAATGCCTTTTGTTTTTCGGCCAACGAACCATGCATCCTGTCCACATCCACATCCGCATCCAGTCAACAGAAAAGGATCCAACCAAACGGACCCAAGGAAAGGAACAAACAAAAAGGGAATGGAATACGGCCATAAATAAATTATTAGCTACATGTACACACATATATCTACATCTCCTTCGAGGTAGTATGTACAGTAATTGTTATGCGCTTTCTAAATAGAAGAAAAGAAACAACTTTATTCTTGGCGGTACAGTGCTCTTTAAAGGATACAATGATTTTTATTTTTGAATTAACTATTTTCTTTCTGCCGGACAGTTAAGTTTATTGTTTTCGAACAGGAAAGCATTTCATTTTTGTACTAATAGGATGAACTTTTAGGACGCTTAATTATTTGCAGTCACAGAGATGCACCAAGAATATGTAACAGTTTCCCTGGTTAAACTGGGATAGTCCTAGAATCTACTGTGATCCAAAGAAGAAGAAAAGGCATATAGTACATCATATAATGTCCTATGATATTAGTAGAGAAGAGGATGGTTCACATGGTATGTTTTGTACTACTAATTTAGTTCTCAATGTTGACATCACAATACCAACTGAAACCGAAGTCTAACTGCACACTAACCTTTTGGTACAACAGAAACATGCATGTATGCTATTAAATGTGGTAAGGTCAGCTAGTACCATACCAGAATCTTCTAAATTTCCACAAACCATTTCCCCCTGATTAAAAACAATAGAGTGTATATTTCTCTGAATCTGCTCTTGTGGAGGGGGGCAGTTAGTCATAGGGCCCACTGGACAGTGGGTTCCAACGACCTCTAACAACTAGGGAGTGTGGCTGCTGCTTTAATGCCACTGGAAATCCACTCCACTCCTACTACTTCTTGCTACTGATCACCTCAGCTCCTTGCCTTCTTGATTAGTTGGTGACTCCTCTGCTCTACTTAACTTGAGCAGACACACACCTGATTCTAAGTACAACACACACCTCCACTCCCTTTTTTTTGCTGTTTTTTGGCAGTCCTAACACAGATAGTCGATCACCGGGTGGCACGCCCGGTTAGCAATGTCAAAACTTGATATATGAAAATACTCATAATTTGATGTCAGAATTCTCCTGTAAAACTAATTAATTAAATGACATCCCTATAAATTTGGTCTTTGTCATTAGTGGGTAAGTGCATGTCTTGTGAATAATATTGACAGCTAGTCAAGCTCGCAAAAGCTGACAAAAATAACCAAAACCTGACAATTCTCCTGTAAAACTAATTAATTAAATGACATCCCTATAGAAGCACAACTCAGTGTCCGTAGTTGTTGACACTTGACAAGCTATAGACCGAAGAGTGTGGTCCTAATGTAATGAAGGACTAATGATCACTGATCAACTCCTCCTGCAGAGTGTTCTGCCAGTAGGCTAGGTAAAGTTTATGTACATTAAGAAACTATTGTTAACAATAATACTTTAGAGTTAAGATAACTAGGATCTGGATCTCTTGATTAGAACACCCCTCAAGCAGAATAGTGGTTACTAACCGTGATTATCTTGATCCATTAACAGGATAGCCCCTGGCTCCACCTTAGCATCTCCAGCAGTGAGAAGATCGTCGGGAGGAAACGGCATCAGCAGGCGATGTAGCAGGCATGAAGGATGCCGCCGGCACGGACCTGGAGGTGGCCGGCGGTGGTGGTGGTCTTCTGATCCCCTTAAGCACCCTTTCAGGATCGGCTGCTAGGAGTAACCGGGTGCTAACCCGTACGTGTGTTTCACCCCAAGGGGTACGACCTCCTCATTTTGTAAGTGGTGCGAAGGGGACAGGGACCAAAACCAAAAGTTGGGTCAATGCCCCCGATCAGGGCATGTACTGGGGATGCAAATCCTCCCCTTCTTTGTCTCAGTTTGTTATAACCGTAGATCAATTCCAACATTCTCCCCCTTGATCGTATGGTTAATAAACATCATAAGCCCACACTCGATAGAAATAACACACCAAAATAAAGTGTTGCAATGACCAATGAGATGCCACTGAACCTCTTTACCTATAGTACATCACTCTATCTCGAAATGGAAAACATAATACTTTTTGGGAGTTGGTTTATAAGATGGTCCTAATTTCCAGGATCAAAAAGCTTTCCTAACCCATGCCGGCAACATAATCATGAGTATGGGTGGTGAGCCTCTTTGGTAAACGGATCCGTAATACATACAAATCATTTTTATATGCTTAACATCATTAGCTTGATCCTGGATTCTATCTTTCACAACATGATACATATTGTCAATGGTTTTGGCAACACCATTTGACTTGTTGTTACTCGCATAGAAAACTGCGTGTTCATAATGCAGTAGGTGGTTTTTATAAATGTTGTCTACCACCTTAATTTCGGGAATAGAACTTCTTTGACATACAACCCGCCCAATAGCCTCTTAACGTGCCACATCGTAAATTGCATTATTTCTAATGCCATCAATGTCATTATGGAGCATTTCCACGATATAGCTCCATATGCGAGAGTGAGGATGTAACATAACGTGGAAACTTTAATATCCACACACCTCGCAGAAACAATGTCTGAATAACCAAGGATATTGAGGTTATCAGACTTGTTAGTAGTGAGCATGTAAACTTTTATTGCCTTGCATATCTACAAGACTTTTCACGGCTTCTCCGGTTGTCCATTTCTGGACTTGTATATTTGCCAATTATCCCGGTCATAAATAGGGCAAGTTGATATTTGAATACTTGCATTGCTTCTGACAACTGAAGCATAAGGAACTAACATTACCTGATCAGTTCATAATGGTTCCTTGGACACTAAACTGTCCACCTTTATTGCCCTTGAATTTAGTAGCAGGTGAGATAGAGTACGTACTACCATGTAATATTTTCTTCCGTACTCTATCAATGATGTCATCATAATAAAACTTATACTCCTTTTGAACCTATATCTTGGCGAAACTCAATAGAAGCAAAGTATGAGGCATCACCAAGATCCTTCATGTTACAAATAGAAGATAGAAATTACTTGGCTCGCCAAAATATTCTATCTCCACAAGGTAGTGACCTTACTCCCCCTCGTCTTATGGTATGAGTGTCCCAACACTTGTATTATCTCATAATTGTATTTCTTTAGATAACATGCCTTATGTCAACTTCACCCATGACAAAACCGTACAGTTGAGTCATACATACATTATCAACTAAGTCAACACAAGAGCATGTCATAGTAATAACACAAATGTCACAACAACTCACTGAGGAATTCTATGGAGTTCCATACATCATTAGGGCTCATAATCTTCATCCTATATGGCAACAAGCCACTAAGATGATCATTCACACACATTATCTATCGTAGGGAAATTGTTGAGTCTCAACAATAAGTATTGCATTAGAGAAAAATAAATTCCCCTCAATTTACCTGATGCATATGAACAAAGATCTAATGAAGTTATCCTTAAGATTAATGTTCATACGCTCCAGGTTCCCTGATGATCACTTTATTTAGAAGATGGAAAATATATCCAAAATATTAATAACAATCATCTCAGCTCTAAACCACAACACCGTTGGGCTGAAGATGGAAAAGAACTTAATGAACCGTGACAAATGATTATAAACAACGTTAGTCAGAAATATAACCACAAGCCACATAATACTGACAAACATGCCACTTGAGTGAGTGTCCCATATGATTATAAACGACGTTGGTCAGATATATAATCAACATGTTACATCATGACGGTCATTAGACTAGCAAGCTTGCCACTTTAGCATTCATGTGTGCTTCATAATGCTCATAAGGGACTAAGTACACATTAACATAATAAAGGAGTTATTTTTCATTCATTCTTCTAAATAAGACTTGTTGCATCTTAATTAGACAACCAACATTATAATGTGCTTTTCATACATTCTCTCCAACCAAGACTTCTCGTTGGTTCCATCTTAATTAGAGAATTGAGATACATATTTTGCTTAGTTGTACATGATATGGTCTAAGTAGGAGAAGTGAACGTCACATCTCATATTAAATGAGACTTCCATTCTCCCCCTCGAAATGTGGTCTAAAACCACAATTTTGATGAGGTCTCATTAGTTACACTTCTTTTACATCTTCAATTGTAACATAGCATATAATCTTTACAAAAGATTTATTTAGTGAAAACATAACTCATCTCACCAAGGTGGGACTAACATTACATAATTGGAGTTGACTTAATAACATACAAAATCACCTCATCTGTTTGAGAGTTAAGGTTCTCCAATAACTAGGAGCATGAACAAAATATCATCAATAAGATGGAAAAATTAAGTCATCTCCAAAAGCTAGTGGAATAAATCCAATAGTTTTGACTTTAGTCTCCTTTGCATTAGTAATGTGCATGATGGCACATGCGTCTTGAGATCTCTCCCAATGTCTGCCTTATCATCATGATTAACATCCTTCAACCTTAGTGGCAGAAAAACATTGGGAGATTCCTTACATGAGACAATGATCTCCACTCTCCATGTGGGAAAGTTCTTTGCATAAGGTTCGTCTATGTCAAACATTTGTTTGACATCATTATTATTGTTGGAAAAAAAGGAGACAACTGTATGATCATCATAACAGAGAATCAAGCATAAACTAACCACGCAATAAGATGAATAAAGAACATGCTTAATTTTTATTCTAATCTATATCACCGTTGGGTAGATAATGAGAAAGAACCTTACTTACTCGTAAATGACACATGAGAAACACAAGCAATGTTGGCCAGAATATCATCATATGCAATTAGAACATTTGCTCATTAAATCTCTAATCAAAACTTCTCGTTGGTTCCATTTTGACCAGAGAGATATAAAATCTTGTAATGACCAGCAAGAACTACGACTAAATTAATTGCCATCATTAACATAAAGCAATGTCATAATATAATCATGTGTGCCATGAGGCACACTGATGCCTTTTGACACTAAATCTCACAATGATAATATGAATATTGAACATAAGTGTCAAAATTATCATTAGAATTCTCAATGACATACAATGAAAATGACATTGGAATTAACATATAAACATAAATGTTACTCTCACCGAGTAAACACTAAAGAGGACATTCAGAGTGAAAATACCATTAATATTATCGCCAGGATATCATAACATTTTCCCAAAAAAAAATTGGACATAAATTTTTCGCAAGGATTCACAAAATAACAACATTTGGCAAATAAGAGTTGTCAAACATATGACAACATGTACTTTCGAAAACAAATTTTTTGTTTAGGGGATTGATCATAACCCAATAAACATTATTTGAGTCTTTATGCATATTTCAATGGTGTATATCATAATAAAATGACATGAAATGCACCAAGCAAAAAACTTTATTTTGCCCAATAGACATAATGCCCCAACATTATTATGACACATAGTGCGGTGCGGAAAACCGAACCACGCGTCCATCATCATTTTCCTTGAGGTGGCCCGAGCCCATTAGAAATTACCACATCTTTAAGAAAAAGTCATAAGTATGGCATCAACATTAAATTCACACTCAAATAAGTTTGCATATAAAATATTTGAAACATTACGAAATGAAACATTATAGATTGTGATCATGACAAATGTCATTTCATAACATTAATATTTAAACTTTAAAATGATAAAAATAAAATACCACCACTAAAAATGCCATATATGGCATTTACATTATACCACATTAATATTTTCCAAATGAAATTTCTCATTGGTCCATTTTATTCAGAAAATTCAAACATTATCTTTAGCATAATTTAGGCAATCAAGACGTATTAACAGTGCATAAAATAAATTATTACTAATATTAACAACATGATTCAAAAGCACCAAAAATACCAATTGCCTAAAAGACATAATTTGGCTGATAGGAACCCACAGCAGCCCTTTAAAGAAAAAACAATATCATTATTAATACTGCCTGTTAGACATTTTTGGGCATATTGTTTCTTAATAAAACAGTGCATAAACCATCAAAAGAAAACTTGAAACAACCCTTTTTTTAGTCCACTTGAAACACATCAAATGCACTGAAAATAAACAAAACGACTCGATACTTATTTTCGGCCTAAAACCAACGGCAACCCATAAAAGGAACGATCCAGCAGCTAAATTCGTTAACATAAGAAAACTTTATACTGGGCCAACACAACCTGGGTCGTAGCCTACGGCCAGATTAGGCCCGCTAAGCCACCCGCAGCCCGACTGCAGCGGAGCATCAACGTCAGCCGTCGATCCCATCTAACGGTTGTAAGTTGCTTCCTTCGGAACAAAACTGACTCGCGCTGGCAAAGCCTAGCGCATTCTTCTCTCCTCCCCCGCTTTCTCCGCTCGCGACCGACCAGAAACGCCACTGGCGGCGGCACAAAGCAAGGCGCGAGAGCCCGGTGTCCATGGCGGTTCGGCGGCTCCGCTCGCCGGAGCAGCGTGCAACGGAGGGATCCCGCGCGCTGCTCCGTCGAGCGTGGCCACCCGTGCAGCTACACGACATTTATTGCGGGATGCCGGAGGAGAGAGCAGTGGTGCTAGGTCGGCCATAAGTGCCCGCCAGCGGTGAAGCGAGGCACTCGGCGTCATCCATTAGGCGTCGTAAACCTGCGGCTCGTCCGCCGCTGCGAATGGCGATGGCACGCCTTCAACGATGCTGCTGCAGCATGAGGTACTGACGTTGACGCGCATGGCGTGGTGGCCATGCTCGTAGGCGTCCATGATGTGTGTGCGGCACGGCAACATCTCCAATCTTGAGCGGGTAAGCAACCCCAGCCCAAACATGTTGAGGATTTATTCTTTGCTTCTAGTTCTCGGGATTTGGGGAAAAACTGCTTTTTTTCGGGATCTTTTCTTAAAAAAAAATTGAATCCTTTTCTGAACCGAGGCCACAATCAGTGCTAATATATTAGGTGAAAATTTAATTTCGGCGATTTCATAATTAGCAAACATTAGTCAGGGCAATTAGCACTTAACCCAGATGTCATCATCATTATTCTGTAAGCGGAAGCGATTTATACATGAACATTACTCAAATTCGTAAGGAATTAGACCATGATTAGTAAATAACATAAACCGAGTCTAATTGGAGTTCTTAAACAGAGATCAAACTGGCTCAAGATACCAATGTTAACAATAATACTTTAGAGTTAAGATAACTAGGATCTGGATCTCTTGATTAGAACACCCCTCAAGCAGAATAGTGGTTACTAACCGTGATTATCTTGATCCATTAACAGGATAGCCCCTGGCTCCACCTTAGCATCTCCAGCAGTGAGAAGATCGTCGGGAGAAAAGGGCATCAGCAGGCGATGTAGCAGGCACGAAGGATGCCGCCGGCACGGACCTGGAGGTGGCCGGCGGTGGTGGTGGTCTTCTGATCCACTTAAGCACCCTTTCAGGATCGGCTGTTAGGAGTAACCGGGTGCTAACCCGTACGTGTGTTTCACCCCAAGGGGTACGACCTCCTCATTTTGTAAGTGGTGCGAAGTGTTGGGATAATTATGCATCTCTGGGATGCCATGAGCAGGAACAGATTGCATCTAGATCACCTAAAACATAAACAGAGAAGGGTTTAGGGGATCACGTGTCACGGCAGTGGACATGATCGCCTGCTTGGTGCAGGCTTGATGCAGAGGTGATGTAGTCGAGGTAGAAGTCCTCCTCAACGTCCTGATGCCCTCAGGACGCCACCGGCACTGCCCGGGGACGGCAGCGGCGGCTGGAGTAGGTCTTCCCGTCGCTGCAGCGCTCCCCCTGATCGGATGGGGTGAGAGAATATCGGGAGGGGAGTGAAACCGTACGTGAATTGTGATCGCGCAGGCTGCCAACCCTCTCCCGTTCCCTTTTATGTAGCGCTGGCGACAGGGGACCTAAACCATCAGTTGGTTTGGGTGCCCCCGATCAGGGCGCCTCAGTTGGGATAAAAAGCCCACGTACGTTGGTGCGTGGGGCCTTTTCCTTTAACGTTATCTTTTCCCCTTTTTTTGTTAGACTAATAGATCTAACTGGCTTGTTTAAGCCGTCAGATCAAAACCAACATTCTCCCCCTTGATCGTTAGGCTTAACTTCATTCGCCCATTCTACATAGGAATGATGTACCAAAGTGAGGTGTTACAACAGCTCAAAACGCTATAGAACCTCAACACTTATAGTACACCCGCCTATTTCGAAATGGAAAACATTTTACTAATTGGGGAGTGGTTTATTTTAATGGTCCTCTTATTCCAGAATCATCAGGCCTCCAGTAGTCCCATGCCGGCAACATGCTCACGAAAGATACTGGGTGGTAAGCCTTTTGTTAGCGGATCCGCAAGCATATGCTTCGTTCTTATATGTTTAACATCAACTGTTTGATCCTGGATTCTATCTTTCACAACACGATACTTTATGTCAATGTGTCTGGCAGCATTACTTGACCTGTTGTTACTCGTATAGAAAACTGCTGGTTCATTATCGCAGTACAATAAAATTGGTTTAGATATGCTGTCAACCACTTTAAGTCCGGGTATAAAATTCTTTAGCCATACAGCCTGCCCGGTGGCCTCATAACATGCTACAAATTCTGCTTGCATCGTAGATCCAGCAGTTAACGTTTGTTTGGAGCTTTTCCACGATATAGCTCCTCCCGCGAGTGTGAATATATAACCTGACGTGGATCTCATACTATCCACACACCCGGCAAAATCAGAGTCTGAATAACCAACAATTTCTAGGTTATCAGTTCTTTTATATGTAAGCATGAAGTCCTTAGTTCCTTGCATATAACGCAAGACTTTCTTTGCGGCCTTCCAGTGGTCCGGTCCTGGATTTGATTGGTATCTGCCAAGCACCCCGGTTACAAAACATAAGTCTGGGCGTGTACACACTTGAGCATACATGATGCTTCCAACAGCTGAAGCATAAGGAACCGACTTCATCTGATCAGTTTCACATTGGTTCCTCGGACATTGAAATGTCCCAAACTTATCGCCCTTAACTATAGGAGCAGGTGAGGGTGAGCACTTATGCATATTGAATTTTTTCAGTACTCTCTCAAAGTATGCCTTTTGAGATAGTCCTAACGTTCCTCTGGACCTATCTCGATGAATCTCGATGCCGAGGACATACGAGGCTTCACCAAGATCTTTCATATCAAAACTGGATGACAGAAAATTCTTGGTCTCATGCAGCATATCCTTATCGCTACATGCCAACAATATGTCATCAACGTATAGGACTAAAAATGTGAACCTACTGCCTTTAAACTTAACGTATATGCAGTTGTCCACAACATTTTCGGTGAAACCAAAAGTTTTGATAATTTTATCAAACTTGAGGTACCACTCTCTTGAAGCTTGCTTCAAGCCATAAATTGATTTCTTTAGACGACATGCTAAATGTTCCTTTCCTTCCACAACAAAGCCTTCTGGCTGAGCCATGTAGACATCTTCTTTTAAGTCACCATTTAGAAATGCCGTTTTAACATCCATTTGGTGTAGTTCTAGGTCGTAATGAGCTACTAATGCCATTATGATTCTGAAAGAATCCTTGGTTGACACAGGAGAGAAGGTTTGCTTATAATCAATGCCTTCTCTCTGTGTATACCCTTTTGCCACTAGCCTTGCCTTGAACCGTTCGACATTCCCTTTGGAATCATACTTGGTTTTGTAGACCCACTTGCAGCCTACTTTCTTAGCTCCATCGGGAACTTCTACTAAGTCCCATACGTCGTTTGAGCCCATAGATTTCAACTCGTCTTCCATGGCAACCAACCATTTGGACGAATTTTCGCTTTTAATGGCTTCCTTATATGAGGTTGGATCCTCCACCTTTCCCATATCATTCATGTCCTCCATCAAAAAGGTGATATAATCATCTGATATGGCTTTCTTCCTCTCACGCCGTGGTCTACCCATGGGCGGAGGTGGTGGTGGAACATCATCATTTTCATTATTTTCTCGGAGATCCTCATTTGTGTTTGGATTCTCATTATTAGTTTCTGGATCACCATTCGACTGAGAGACTGAACCGTGAGATTCAGGATCATCAGATGTCACATTTCTTCGTATTGGAAAAACAATCTCTTGGATAGTCGGGGATGGTACACAAACCCGCTTCTCCTCAAGATCGATCTCCCTTAAATTTGTGATCTCATTATCCTCAAAAAATACCGCTTGTCTAGTCTCCACAAACTTGGTGGTGTGATTTGGACAATAAAAACGATATCCCTTTCCCCTATGAGGGTATCCTACGAAGAAACAACTAACTGTTTTTGGATCCAATTTCTTAAGTTGTGGATTGAAAACTTTAGCTTCAGCAGGGCAACCCCACACCCGTAAGTAATTCAAGCTCGGTTTCTTTCCCGCCCACATCTCGTAAGGTGTGTTAGGTGCTGACTTAGTTGGAGCAAGATTTAGTATGTGTGCAGCTGTCTTTAATGCCTCTATCCAAAGGCTTACTGGTAAACTCGAGTGACTAAGCATGCTTCGCACCATATCCATAAGGGTGCGGTTGCGGCGCTCGGCCACACCATTTTGTTGTGGTTCACCAGGCATTGAGTACTGAGCAATGATTCCATTTTCAGATAAGAACTTGGCAAAAGGTCCAGGAATCTGCCCATAAGGAGCATGCCTACCATAATACTCTCCCCCGCGATCAGACCGTACAACTTTGATTTTTGCGTTCAGTTGATTTTCAACCTCCGCTTTATAGACTTTGAATTTCTCCAAAGCTTCCGATCGGTCACGTATGGGATAAATATACCCATAGCGGGAAAAGTCGTCTGTGAATGTAATGAATGAATCAAAACCATCTACAGACTTAACATTAAGGGGTCCACATATGTCGGTGTGAATTAATTCTAAAACCCCTTGTGGCTCTAACTGCTCCTTTCTTAATTGTTTTTGCAAATTTTCCTTTAATGCAGTCGACACATTTGTCTGCATCTGAGAAGTCTAATGGGAGGAGTATTTCATTTTTAACTAAGCGTTCCATTCTCCCCCTCGAAATGTGGCCCAAACGACAATGCCACAATTTCGAAGAATTACTAACTCCTTTCCATTTCTTCTCAACATTAATTTCATCACTCACATGCATAACTGAATCATTATTAAGAGATAACATGTATAGTTGGCCTCGTCTAACACCGATGCCTACATTCTTATTACATTTGATCAAAGCAAATTGTTTCTTGCCAAAATGGCACTCATACATATCATCATCTAAACGAGAAACTGAAATCAAATTCCTACTTAAGGTAGGCACATAAATAACATTATTCAATCTAAGAGTGTGGCCAGTGTGTAGCTCCAACGTGAGAGATCCCACAGCTTCAACATCGGCCTCAACTCCGTTCGCAACCTTAAGCTTTCTTGTTCCTCCTCTTATGGTTTGGATCGTATCGAATCCCTGCATAGAGTTAGCAACGTGAGTGGTTGCCCCTGAATCAATCCACCATGACTTTATTGAAAAATCAACATAAAGAGATTCATCTACAAAAGTAATTTCATCAATACCTCTTTTGTTCATCCATTTTAGAAAGCCTGGGCAGTCCCTTTGATAGTGTCCCTCTTCTTTGCAGAAGTTACAAGCATTTTCTCCAGCAGTGGAGCTGCTAGGAGCAGAAGAAGAACCACCGGCTTCTTTACCCTTGAATGCCTTAGGGTTGAATGGCTTAGTGCCTTCTTTCTTGACTTGCCTTTTCTGAGGCTTAGGGAAACCTTGTCCGTCATGCTTTCTCTTGTTAGAGCCAACATGAAAGACATGGTCTTTCTTCTGCCTCATGATCCTTTCTTCCTCCTGGACGATCCTTGCGGTCATCTCAGAGAGTGGCCATTTTTCCTTTAGAGAGTTATAGTTGACCTTAAATTGTTCAAACTCTTCAGGAAGAGACTCAAGAATAATTATGACAAGAAGGGCTTCACTTAAAGAACACTCCAAAGCCTTAAGCTTGGTGAAAGCATTTACCACCCTCAATATGTGCTGCCTAACATTTCCGTCAATAGTGTATTTCTGAAGAAGTTTAGCAAAAAGCTCATGAGCATACACTTTGTCGGAGCCTTTAAATTGCTCCTCCATTTCAGTGAGGAAATCTTTAGCAGTATCTTTCTTAGGGAGTGCTTCAGAAATGTCCGGCGATATTGTCGCTTTCATGATGAGAAGCGCAATATGGTTGGACTTATTCCACTTTTCCATCTTAACATCATACTCCTTCTTGAGTTCTGCATACCCTGTGACACCTGCCACAGGTGCCACAGGTTTTTCTTCCCTCAAGGCATAGTCAAATTCATTACAACCCAAACATAATTCGACTTGGGACTTCCAACGAGGGAAGTTACTCCCCGTAAGTGGTTCGATCGTGTCGGACCGGAATGGAGCGGAAGCTGAAATCATCATAAAAGTTCATAAGTAAAGTTGCATGATTATAAATTTACGTTGGTAAATAAACAAACATGCCAAGTATTTAATTTCAACTCCATGTCAAAACACCGTTGGGCAGAAAAAACATGGAATTAAAATATCATAGGGGATGACTCATAATAATAAAACAACGTTGGTCCGAATTAAAATTAGAGTCATTTCATTCTCAATTTAAACATCAACATAAAAAAACATTATCATTATTTGATGTCTAAAAAAACTTCATCATCCAAAAACACATAATAAATCCTGAATAAAATATCTCGTTGGTTCAATTTTACCCAGAATAATAATGTGTTTATTACATTTTTACGCATTTTCTGGTTTAAGCAGTGCAAATCATAATATTTATTAACTTAAACGCACTGGAAAAACAGAAAATCGCGACAGTGATTTTGGCCCAAAATACCTCACAGCTACAAGTAAAACGGCCCAGCCCAGCAGTTGAAAACGTTAAGAGGAAAAAAACGCTGGGCAAAGGCAACCTGGGCCGAAGCCCGTGACCGAAAATGGCCCATTAATGCCGAAGGCCCGAGCCGGTGCTCCGCGTCGCTGAGAGCCGCTCGATCGAATCGGACGGCCGGCGCGGCTTGGAGCCCGAACAAAAGTGTCGACCGGTAACCCTAGTCACTTTCTCCCCCCCCCCTCCCCCCGCATTTCTCGCTCGTGAGCGGCGACGGCATTCGACGGCGGCCTGAGGCGCGCCGGCCATGGCGGCGCGGCTGCTGCGCTCGCCGGAGGAGCGTGCAGCAGGATGAATCCCGCGCGCTCCCCCGTCGAACATGGCCCCGGCGGCAGTGCTCATGGCGCATCAAGGGAGGGAGGATGGGCACACCGGCCACCGTGGCATGAAGGGCGACGGCGACCTGCGCGGCGTCGGCCACACAGGTGCGCGTCCATTCTAGCCGCGGCGGCAGCTCAAGTTCTTTCCGCGCGTCGTCCCGAGGACGGCGGCGTCACGGCGTCTCCGCCCTCGCACCGTGGTGGACGAAGTGCGGGCCCCGAAGGGAAGAGGCGGCTACGCGGCGCATTAGGTGAGGATTCTCCTCATTCTCCCCAAAAATCGTATTCATCAGTGCTTAATTGGTGAAAAAGAACATGCCTAATTGAAAAAATTAGGGTTCTACCGAAATTGGGGATTTATCTAGGGTTCTTCAACATGGGGGGTTTGCTACTGTTGATCCCTCTGCCTTCTTATTTGCTTATAAAAAGAAACCCGGAATCAGTACTTAAACATGATTGATTCTAATTAACCGTGACATAACCATGAGCATTAAATCTTAATTTAGATTAATTAGAATGGATGAACGTAGGTGGCAGTACTGATCCGTAGCACATTAGAATTAAAACATGATGATTTACAGAGGGCATCAAGACAGTAGCATGCATCTTAGGGCTAACGAGGGGCTAAAACTTTCAATCTTTGATCATGAACCCTAAACCTGACTTGATCTAAACTTGATGTTGATCTACAGATCAATAATATAGGGACCTATTGCAATCCAACTTGGCGACTGATACCATTGTTGGGATAATTATGCATCTCTGGGATGCCATTAGCAGGAACAGATTGCATCTAGATCACCTAAAACATAAACAGAGAAGGGTTTAGGGGATCATTACGTGTCACGGCAGTGGACATGATCGCCTGCTTGGTGCAGGCTTGATGCAGAGGTGATGTAGTCGAGGTAGAAGTCCTCCTCAACGTCCTGATGCCCTCAGGACGCCACCGGCACTGCCCGGGGACGGCAGCGGCGGCTGGAGTAGGTCTTCCCGTCGCTGCAGCGCTCCCCCTGATCGGATGGGGTGAGAGAATATCGGGAGGGGAGTGAAACCGTACGTGAATTGTGATCGCGCAGGCTACCAACCCTCTCCCGTTCCCTTTTATGTAGCGCTGGCGACAGGGGACCTAAACCATCAGTTGGTTTGGGTGCCCCCGATCAGGGCGCCTTAGTTGGGATAAAACCTCACGTACGTTGGTGCGTGGGGCCTTTTCATTAACGTTACCTTTTCCTCTTTTTTTTGTTAGACTAATAGATCTAACTGGCTTGTTTAAGCCGTCAGATCAAAACCAACACGAAGGGGACAGGGACCAAAACCAAAAGTTGGGTCAATGCCCCCGATCAGGGCATGTACTGGGGATGCAAATCCTCCCCTTCTTTGTCTCAGTTTGTTATAACCGTAGATCAATTCCAACAACTATGATCCCACCTAGCTCCAGGTGCCATTCTCTCGAGCACCTGGCATTTAATCCCCAAGAGACGCGCTTAACTGGTTGATGTTGAACATAAAGCAGGATTTACTTAATTTGGGGCTTAACTAAGGCATGTTCAGGTCAGACTTAACTCGCGCCTACTTCGACACGTCTTCTGTTTAATTTTGGAGGTTAGTTTCATTGCTATTTTCTTAGATTAGTGAGCTTGAAGGGTCATCATATATATGTATATATCCGCGTGTGCACAACTGTTCGCATCTCCGGACCTTATGTATTCATTTATGTCGTCAGCACCTAGCCATGTTGAAATCTTGAATATTTGTTGAGTCATTCATGTAAATAATGCAAAATAGCAATAAAAATTCGTGTAAATACATGTATTTGACATCACAACTTCGCACTTCTTGCTTCGCTGCTGCCTTTACTAGATTGCATAAGACCTTTTCTTCTATCAATGCATCGAGACACAGATGATTTTTTGTTTCCTTGGAGAACAGAAGAAATGATGGATGGGTTGCTAGATTAACCTCATGATGTGCCTAGCTGCTGGTGTTAAAGTATCTCATGGGGACTAGCTAGTTGGTTTATGAAAAGGAAGGGCCACTTGAAACCTCGAAGCCCACTCACACACATACACACCAAAGTGATGTGTGCTCACATGTTTCATCAGCTCTCAGAGCAGCTGTAGCATGGCATGTAGGCTACTGACTATTGAGCGGTGTGGTGTGGTTGAGAAGGTGAAGTGATGTTGACCAAACCCATGCATTATTATTATTATTTTTTGGGGGGGGGGTGTGGGGGGGTTCTTTTCTATGGTATACCGGTAGCACCACCAAGCTAATTTATCAATCAATCAATCAATCAAACTGGCATACTCGCGTATGAAATTTCACCAAGAAATGACATCCGTGATCGGAGCTCTATGCAAAAACACTGTTTGAATGAACAGCAAGATTGGATTGGATTTTCTTCGCTAAGAAATAACCCGAATGCCATTAATTCCTTCTTGAAACTTCACATGTGAATAGAATGGTCAACAAGTTTGATACCCCAAAATTTCAGTATTTTCTGATTTTCTGGTTTTTTTTCTTCAATTTTACTATTCACATGGATGCGCGTGGAATCATCTTCACCTTTGTATTTTCCGAAAAAGGTTTTTAGCCGCAAATTAAGCTTCCACCTTCAGAAGTTGCAGATAGTGAACACTGTCAAACATGAGAAACAAATGTGTGAATTTGAGATCATTGTTGTTCACGCCGAAATGTAAGCAAGGGTTTTGACGATAGCAATAATATTTTTTTACCGAGATGGCAATTTGCTACACAGATCATGGCCGCCGGCATCTTCCAGTCCTTGAATCCATCTGGCCAAACATGTGTTGCTCCACAGGTCTTGTGCAGCATTTTTTCCGGGACGACGATTTGCTACACAAATCGTAGCCGCTGACATCTTCTAGTCCACATCGACGACTTTCCGGCCGCTTCTTATACAAGCTCTCGTGTTTCAACAAGTTTGCTCGGTTGAGGCATAGGCCAAGATACAGCAATGAGCTTTGCTCAAAGCGGCGACGTCCTTGGATTTAGAAGAAGGAAGATTACCCCAAGGATGTCAATATTTTTTTAATTTCTATAAGAGTGTTTTTGTAAGGGTTTGTGCAACTTAACATACGGCCTCCAGCCTTTCCGGGGAAAAGGTTTGAAAACACAGTATGTACATGAGTATCCATTTTCACAAAATCCGCTAGTAGAGAGAAAAAGAATAATACCATCCATTTGGCACAAATAGGTAAGTTAACTGATTATGTCAG
This sequence comes from Triticum aestivum, assembly GCF_018294505.1. Lineage (NCBI taxonomy): Eukaryota > Viridiplantae > Streptophyta > Magnoliopsida > Poales > Poaceae > Triticum > Triticum aestivum. Next base: position 1,928,303 of record NC_057798.1, read on the forward strand.
AAGATTATACATCAGGGCATCTCCAACACCATTCCTCGAACCATCCGCAACCGTCAGAACCGCGCGATCCAGACATGTTTTGCCATCCAACACGGTCCTGCATCGGCCACTATTTTCCCTGCAAACTGGAGACAAAGTGGGGGGGGGGGGGGGTTGCGGGCGTCCGAACTGCTGCCACATCTGTGTCTGGCCACTGTGGCCCACCCAAAGAAACCACCCGTGCGTGCGTGCGTTCCCTCCCGACGCCAGTCGTCTGCATTTTGCCGGCCAGGGCATCCGGCGTTCCGATAAGCGGCCAGACATGGGAAAGACATGTCATGGGACTGGTGATCCGCTGCGGCCGGCCGTAGACTAGTTTTATCGCAACGCGGTATATTTTAGTTAAAATATATCTGAAATGTAAATGTTTTCGTCTGATTTATATAAAAATCATCCGGTTTGCATGTAATTCGTCTGATTTATTTAAAAAGTGTTTGTAATGTATGGAGACACGGTTGGATGACCGACTCTTGAATCCGTGTCCGCGAACTAGTTCCCTGGTCCATGAACAAATGGTATGTCCATTTTACGGGTCAGCGTTGGAGGTGGCCTTACTTTAGTAGGCCGGCCGGCCGGCCGGCCAGCCAGCCGACGGAGAGGGAGTGAAGTGGAGTGGAGGGCCAGTACGTTACAGGTGTGTGTGTGCTGGTTGCCGCTGTGGGACCGACCTGTCAGCATCGGTCAGGCTGCCAGGTAGTTACCATGTTGCCTCCTTTTTTTATTGACGGGAACCATGTTGCCTCCTTAATCAGTTCGTGGCCTACCACCACCTTGGATGGCCCCCACCGCACGCACGACCTCGCAGCACCCACACGGCCACACCACACTCCCCTCCTAACCTGCTGACCTCACTCCTGATCTCCCCAACTAATCACCATGTCCCTAAAAAAGCTAATCATCCTGTTCGAAAATACTTGTCATCAAAATGAATAAAAAGTGATGTATCTCGAACTAAAATATGTTTAGATACATCCTTTTTTATCCATTTTGATGACAAGTATTTCCGGACGGAAGGAGTAGATGTCTAACCATCTTCCTTCACTAGCAGTCGCACACATCCACTCTACTCCCGCCGTCCGAAAATACTTGTCTTTAAACTGGATAAAAGAAAATGTATATAAATGTATTTTAGTTTTAGATACATCTCTTTTTATCAATTTTGATGATAAATATTTTCGGACAGAGGGAGTAGCACTTAACACACTAAATTCAGCCTGGCATCAAGGTCTATGATCTGAGACTGATTCACTCTCACACTTAGCTGCGATAATATGTGACCATGTGCATCGATGGATGTAGAGGCGACAACAGAGACAGGTCGGGTGATAATAAGTTCCATTAGCAAAATGCAAATGCTTCCGGTCGAGCTGCCTCGCAAACAGTGCTAAGTATCACAGGTTCATTCACACATACGCCGGGATATTAGCAAGATTGACAGGTCCTCCGTGGCAGCCAAGCAGCGTGCTGTGATTGACCAGTGACTTTTTTGCCCTTTCGTGTGGTGTCAAGTTCCTATATCCGGGTGTTACATTTTGAAAGTTTGTGGACCAAAGCACCAAATGCGAGCAAATTTTGTGGACAGTAGAGCATATTACCTCGTTTTTATTCATATTGCCTGCGCCATGCATGTGAAATGCCTTTTGTTTTTCTGCCCAACGAACCATCCTGTCCACATCAGCATCCAATCAACAACAAAAAAGGATCCAACCAAACGGACCCAAAGAAAGGAACAAACAAAAAGGGTATGGCCGATCTCCTCTGCTACTAGTTAATTAGTATTAGCTGCGCTGCGCATACATACGTATATCTCCTCCTCCTCCTCCTCCTTGTACGTACGTACCATACTTGCTATGCTGCTGCGAGGATCTCGATCTCAAATCCCTGCTTTAACAGCGATAATCCTAGAACCTCCTGTGCGATCCAAAAATGAAGCATCATATAGTACAACATCCAATGTCATAGGATCTATATTAGTGGAGCTGAAGGGGGTACACATGGTTTGTACTCTACTAGTACTGTACTAACTTAGTGCTCAAGGTTGACATTCAGAGTACAAACTTAAGCCCAAGTCAAACCATACTAACCTTTTGGTACAACAGAAGCTATTTAATGCTATAGCCCAAGTACCACACTAGAATCTCACAAATATATCGACAAAACATTTTCCCTAATAAAAAAGCAACATGACTACCATCTCACAAACTACTCTTGTGGGGGCTGCAGTGCTGGTGTCATGGTCATGGATGCTTGGATGGGGCAGTTAGTCCTGGGGCCCACTGGACCTCTAATAACCAGTGAGAGTGTGGCTGCTGCTGCTTTAATGCCAGTGGAAGTGAAGTCCACTTTGCTGAGAGTGTGAAGCACTCCACTCCACTCCTACTACTACTTGCTACTACTTGCTACTCACTACAGATGATCAGCTCCCTCTCACTCATCTTCTCCTTTCCTGATGAGTAGTTGGTGACTCTGTTGCTCTACTTAACTTGAGCAGACACACACCTGATTCTAAGTACAACACACACCACCACACTTAGTCTTTTTGGCAGCCTAATCACAGACCGTCGACCATACTCACAATATGAGATAAGAATTCTCCGGTAAAAACTAACTAATTAAATGAAATTATGTTGAGTTCTATAAATATGTGACTATGTCATTGGCAGGTCAGCGCATATCTTGTGAATAATATTGACAACGAGCCAAGTTCGCAAAACCTGGAAAAAAAACTAAAACAGCCAAGAAGCATCTTCTTATTTTTCAATATGAATATACGGAATAGAAACAAACCCAATGTTCATAGTTGTTGACACTTGGCAAGATAGAGACTCAAGACTAGTTCTAATGTAATGAAGCAGTAATGATCGTTACTCAAGTCCTCCTGCAGAGTGTAATGCCCAGTAGGGTAGGTAAAGTTTATATGCATTAAGAAATTAAGAAGCCCCAAGCTCCATGTGCCATTCTCTCAAGCAGATCGCAATTAATCCCCGAGAGATGCGCTTAACTGATTGGTGATGAACATGAACCAAGGCTTTACTTAATTTGGGGCTTAACTAGGCATGTTCAGGTCTGACTTAACACCCCCACTTTGACACTTCTTCTGTTTAATTTTGGAGATTAGTTTCATTGCTATGTTCTTAGATTAGTGGGCTTGAAGTGTCATATATAATTTTGTATGCATCTCTGTGAACTATAATTGGAGTATGCAGAATTGTTCGAAGTAGTGGGTCTCCTGCACACGAAAAGAATATTTCAAAGTGTGAAAAAATTCCAAACAAAAATTTGGCACATACATCTCGACATTATATGTGTGCGCGTTAAGTTTCGGAGAAAACCGGCATTTTTTGTGGCTTGTGTATAAAAGACAAAAGGATGTCTTGTGAAAAGCATTTTTTAACACCGTATTTTGTCTTTTTCACACGCAGCACATAAGTTGTCGGTTTTTTGCGAAACAACTTTGAGCATGTACAATCTTGAGATATATGTGCCAAGTTTTTTCGCGAACACATTTTAAAAACCAGGAGTGTGTGCTCCCATGTGCCGAACGCCACCGGGAGCACCAACGGATTTCCTGTGCCAATCAGTGGGCAACTCCGTCTAAAAAAGGGTCATGTCGCGCACTATCGAGTTAGCCTTCAATACAAAATCTCATCGGCTTTTAATCTGGGTGTGTAAATGTTCAAATATTCAAATTATAGTCTTCGATATTTGCTTGGTTATTCATGTTGCCGTTCTTCTTTTGTTTCACTTCAGATTGTAACAAGGTCAGATGAATTATGGCCCTTTCTCGTGCACCCTGTGGCACGAGGTGCTTTCATGGATCAGGTCGACATCCCAGCTCTCCATCAACAAGGACTTCGTGGACTGGTGGCAACCGGCCATCCTAACCGCCCCCAATACTGCAAGGAAGGGCACTTCTTCGCCCACGACACGGTCAGGGCGGATGCCCCGCCCTGGACGTACATGGGCGAAGGTGCTGGCGGTGGGACTTGCGGCATCACTTCGTTGCGGTGTGGCGCTAATTTGGTTTTTTTCGTGGCATTTTCTGGTTTGTAAAACTTTTCCTTCTATCGATGCATCGAGAGACAAATGTTTTCTTGCGGGTTTTTTTTAGCGAAGGGATAATGATGGATGGGTTGCTAGATTAACCTCACGATGTGCCTCGCTGCTAGCATTAAAGTATCTCATGGGGACTAGCTAGTTGGTTTATGAATGGAAGGGCTACTTGAAATCTCAGAATCTCACTCACACACCAAAGTGATGTGTGCTCACATGTTTCATCAGCACTCAGTGCAGCTGTAGCTTGGCATGTAGGCTACTGACTATTTAGTGGTGCAGTGTGGTGAGGTGAGGTGTGGTTGGGGAGGTGAAGTGATGTTGACCAAACACATGCATTATTATTAGGCATTTTTTCTATGTGGTCTGCCAGTTGTGCTACTAAGCTAATTTGTCAATCAACCAATCACTCAACCGGGTAAATGCAGTTTTGAGATGAGTTTTTGAGATGAGATCGCTGACCACCCGTGCCAGGTGGTTAAATGCAGTTGATCCTGGTAAGAGAAAAGGTCGCTAGCTGCAAATTAAGTTTCCACCTTAGCTAATTTATTATTTGCAGATAGTGAACACTGACAGGCATCAACAACAAATGTGTGAATTTGAGATCATTATTGTTCACGCCAAAATGTAAGCAAGGGTTCGGACGATAGCAATAATATTATTTTCTTCTTTGTTGACCTAGATGCAGCTAGTGATGAGCGGTTCTCGTGAGGCCGCACTCAAAAAAATTGGAAAATGTTGGTTCTTGACTTGGCTATATTACTCTTCTACGAAACTTAGCATAAATCACAGTTTTAAATTTCTGAAGTTACAGAAGGAAACATAGACACAGATAACTGATAGAAGCCTTCTGTAGAAAAAATATAACCATTTTTCACCCGTGCAAAGATCATAAGTTGAATCTTTGTACAATATGCTCTGCAACTTGCACCTTGACATTTTGTACTGTAAATCATTTTCTGATCTCCCTATAGTCCGCAAATGATATATTTTTTTCTACTGAATTTTATATGCCAGGACTATAATGCAGTCAAAAAAGTTGAGAACTTAGAGATGCATTAGTTGAGTTCGGAAAGACATATGAACCCAGGGCTTTGGTTCGGTGGTGGTACGGTTACAAATAAATTTAGGATTTGTCTCTAATCGGCGGTGTTGATATGATGGCGTTGACGTCGGCATGAAATAAGGTCTCCCAATCTCGCTCTGTTTTCGGCAGTGCTTCTTTGTATCATTGGAAGACATGTGGAAGATCGTGTGTCCCAGATATGATTCTCCATGTCTGGGGTCTTATTATGTAGGTTTGTCGGATGTGTGTCTTGGATCTCTGAATCGAGTTCCGACCGTTATAGGTTTGCCACTATCGGCCTCGTTGAGGAATGTTTGAGATTTTTGTTCCTTGACTCCATTTGGCCGGAATTGGGGTGTTTCTACATGTCCTATGCAGCGTTTCTATCCCAGGGTGATGATTTGCTATACAGATTGTGGCCGCCAGCGTCTTCTAGTCCACATCGACTTATACGTGCCCACTTCTTATACAAATTGTGGTATTTCAGCAAGCTCATGTGTTTGAATAATTTTGCTTGGTTGATACGAGGCCCGGGTGCGACAACGAGCTTTTGCTCACAACACGTTGCCGGTGAATGCAAGAGCAAGAAGACTAGAAGTCTTCGGGATGCGGAAGCCGTTTTGTTAGGGTGTTTTTGTAGGGGTTTGTGCAACTTGATATATGGCCTTTGGCCTTTCCGTAAAAGAAAAGGTTCAAAGAAACATGTATGTACCATTTTTTTTGCGGGGTAGACATTTAAGCACATGAGTACCCATTTTCCCAAAATCCGGTAGAGGAAAAAGAATAATACCATCCATTTGACAAAGATAGGTAGACCAATACTATCAGAGCAGATTATTATTATTATTATTATTATTATTATTATTATTACTATTATTATTATTATTATTATTATTATTATTATTATTATTATTATTATTATTATGTGGAAAGATCTTATATCTTATATCTTATATTTACTAATTGGAAGCACCATTGAAGCCTCCACGTTAACTCTAGAAAATGCCTAATAATAGCTTTCGGATCATAATTATGCGGCTGAGATAACATGACAGAAAAAAGAGTCCTATTTCTATACGAAAGTGGTAGAAAAGGAGTCCTATTTCTCTACTTATGTGATAGAAAAAGAGTCCTAGCTATTTCCATATGTACGTCTGAGACACCCTTCCAACAGCCCCATGTGATCTGAACATCCTATAAGCTGTTGGGCCTCTACCTTCCAACAGCCTTACGTGATTATTCTAAAAAAAATTGCATGCGATATAAAAAAATACAGCCATATGTAATATCCACAAGCTGTGTTTGGTGTAACTAGGAACCAAAATAAAATACAAAGATGTCACATAGAACACACAAAAAACGATACTTCATTTAGAATGTTAAATATAGTTTGTATTTAATTAGGTCACACAAAATTAGGATAATTCATATTTTAGTCAAATTGTCACCAGAAATATTGTAGGTCAATCTCATAACAATAAATACATGAAAAGTCTAATAAAAAATTAACTGAAGTGTTAGAAGTAAACCAAGGGAAACAATATATTTTCTAATCTACTATAGTATATCGTAATCAATATACAGGGCCACTTTGGAACACATTTTTTTTAAACTGGCAGACTAAATTACAATTACATGGCCAGTCGAACAATACAAGAATATCAAATGCATGCATTGCTTTGAAATTAGTGTTTAAATTTTGCATAGGAAAAAATACATGAATTACCTCGAAAATATGTGCTACCTGCTAAAAGAGAAAATAGATAAAGATAGAAGTTATATTCACACTCTTATAGAAAACATTGCATGACATCCGATTTCATCGTCCGATTCCTCCAAAACTTGGAGGAGAAAAATTATATCCTATGATGTTGGTGAAATACAATTTCCGATTGTAATCCTCCATTTCTCACTCAAAAGTCCCTTACTGCCTACAAGGCCTTGAGTTTTGGTATTCCTAACAACCTGCCTTTTACAAGTAGTGTTTTTGCAAGACAAAGTCATCTAATTATTTTAGATGCTAGATCGTGTTGTAGCACGGGCTGATGACTAGTTATATATAAGAGCATTACTAGTAGAACCCTCAAACCCTCAAATCCTTAAAGCACTTTTAAGGGTTGAGAAGTGCCACTTTTTGACACTTTTAAGGGTTGAAAAACAGGGGCAAATACTAGAACCCTCAAACCCAACCCGTAAACTGCTTTAAGGGTTGGATTTGAGGGTTCTAGTCTTTGCCTCAACCCCAACCTTTAAATCTATCATTTGACATCTCACAATTTATGACAACAAGAACACAATCAACTTCCAAACAAACTACCAAATGACAATCATTGATGCATGGTTTAATAGTTTACATCACAAAATCATCATCTTCCTCCTCTCATCGGCACCATCACCAAAAGTTGCACCTCGGCGCCATCTCCTAGACCACAAGCGGGCTCCATCAAGCATCTCCATCGGCACCGGTGGAGTCGTACACACCGCCATCACCACAACTACTCATCGGAGTGTCACCTCGAAAAGTAGAGGACGCAACACGGAACATCATGTTCCTCTCCGCGATGTCCTCCTTGTAGTCCTTCCACCATTGCAATTGGTCTTGATCCATGTCCTTCTTGGACATCATCATGTGCTCTTTCTCTTCCACCATGAGTTCTTTCCATACCGTTGCCTCTTTGAGCTTGATCATCCTCTCCTCCAACTCGGCCTTGCGCTTTGCTTCTTCACGTTTTGCTTCAACTTGTGCAAGCTTGACCTCTTTCTTCTTCTCGGTGATAAGAAGCTTCATCTCCAATGTCTTCGTTGTCAGTTCCTCTCTTGACTTCATCATGTGGTCCATCTTCTCCCTTAGGCTTGACGCCTCTTCTTCCATCTTCACCCTTAACTTGCCCTTCTTGTTTCCCTCGGGCTTGCCCACGTTCCTCTCCTCCTCATCTTCACTATCGTCCATCCTTAGCATTGCCGACTTCCTGGGCGCGGTCTCTTGATCCCTCAACTTCCACTTGTCAAAGGTTTGAAGAATTGACCAAACATGCTTAAATTGGAATGGCTTGCCCTTGGAAGCGGCCATCTCCTTGTGCCTCAAGCCGGCAATTGTCTCCTATCAACCACACATAAATCACATAAGAACCCACCAATAGCATAGTGCACACACATAATCAAAATAGTGAAGAAATATGTACTCACATAGTCACTCTCCACGGTTCCACTAGGTGGTGCATCCCTCACTTGGTCCATGGCCGCACTGCAACGAGAACAAGCGGGCTTGATCAACTCCCACTGGCCTTGAAGCGACCGAAAAGTGCGATGGATGAACCCACTATTCTTCGGCTTGATCCTACAATAGACGTCCTCGATCCTTTGCCAATACAGTTTACCGGTTTGATCGGTGCCGGTGGTAGCATCCATTCCCACAGCTGCCCAAGCACGAACCAAGAGGACATCTTCCGCCTCGGTGTAGCTTGTCGACCGAGCGTGTGGGCGGGAAGCGGCGGTGAATGCCTCCACCCCTATCTCAGCCACCTCCTCCTCGTCATCCTCTTCGTCCTCCTCATCTTCCTCCTTTTCCTCCAAGTCGTCGCCAACCCTAAAGGGGTCTAGAGGCGGAGCTCCGAGGTCCACCTCCGCGTTTTGGAGGAGGTCCATGAACGAGGATGGGGTTGCCATTTCCTCGAGCACCTCGTGCGCGGCGGGAGGAGGTTCGGCGACGGTGGCGGGCGGCACCGCGGCCGCGGCGGCGGGCTTCTTCCGCGGCTTCTTCACGGCCGGGGACGAGCCGACGACCTTGGCGGCCCCTCGAGGCCCACGGCCGGCCGCCTTCGGCCGGCTCTTCTTGGGGGCGGGCGCGGCGGCCGTGGCGGGGGCAGGCGCCGGGGCAGGGACGGGGGCCGGGGCGGGAGCCTGGGAGGCGGGAGGAGGCGCGGAGAGGCCCGCCCGCCGCCGCTTCGCCCCGACGTGGGTCGCCGCCACCACGTCGGCGACGGTTAGGCGGGCGGGGGCGGGGGCGGGCGCGGGCGCCGGGGCGGGCAAGGCGGGCGGGACGGGCGGGGCGGGAGCGGCGGGCGCGGCGGGCGGGGGCGCGGCGGCGGCGGCGGGGCCTTCCATGGCCGGCGCGGCGGGAGGCGGCGGGAGCGGTTGCCTCCCGCGCGAGCTCGGAGCGAGCGATGAGGAGGAGTGCGGGTTGGGGGGAGATTTCCCCCTCAACCCCTACTTCTACAGATTGCAAAGTGGTTTGAGGGTTGGACCTCTAAATTTTTTTACGGGTTTGAGGGTTTAGAGGTTCTAGTCTACGGCGTTTTTTTGGCGAAAACTGTAAAAAAAAACGGTTACTTTTAGGGGTTTGAGGGTTTGAGGGCTCTACTAGTTTTTTTACCGTTTTCGCCGAAAAAACGCCGTAGACTAGAACCTCTAAACCCTCAAACCCGTAAAAAAATTAGAGGTCCAACCCTCAAACCACTTTGCAATCTGTAGAAGTAGGGGTCGAGGGGAAAATCTCCCCCCAACCCGCACTCCTCCTCATCGCTCGCTCCGAGCTCGCGCGGGAGGCAACCGCTCCTCCTCCGCTCCCGCCGCCTCCCGCCGCGCCGGCCATGGAAGGCCCCGCCGCCGCCGCGCCCCCGCCCGCCGCGCCCGCCGCTCCCGCCCGCCTCGCCCGCCCCCGCCCCCGCCCGCCCGACCGTGTGGGGTTGCCGCGCAAGAAGCCGCGCGAGTTCAAGCCGGCCTTCGACCTGCCCGAGGCGCTCGCCGCCGCCGCCGACGGCCACGTGCCGAGCTGGGACGCGGAAGGCAGCGTCGTGAAGAACTACTCCGCTTTCGGGGTCCTGGCCAACCCCAACCTGCTCGGCGCCCACTCCCGCGGCACGCGAGGCCTCGTCCAGAGTGCCTCGCTGCAAGCGCCCGACGTCGACGCCTTGCGCGCCCCTGTGGACGAGTTCGGCCCCGTCGACACCGGCAGTGACCTCGAGTGCGACGGTCAGTCTCCCGTCCCTGCCTCGTCTGATAAACTTGGACCGGCTCACGAGCTGGTGAATTCATGTTTTATGCCCAGTTTCTTCGGGTATCTTAGGTGCCGTATTAATTAGTTTTGGTGAATGTGCAAATTTGGTAGATCAGTTGGCATGGCATCGATTTGTCAACCACATGTGTTGTTGTTCATTTATGTTTGGGCATATACAGATGGTTTGCCTCTAGATTTGATATCCTTTGTGCTGTGAATAATCCGTTGAACTGACAGTTTGCTGTGGCTCAATACAAACACTGCTTCTAAAGTTCAGGAACTAGTGGAAGCTCAGTAGCTGCAGTAGTTGGTTTCTGATTCAACTTGGTACTGGGGTATGTGAGGAAGAACAGAGTTGTAGTCAACAAGTTAGAAGTCCTATGCTCCTACAGTATAAACTAAATGATCTCGGAGCACATCCTTCCATCTCAAATTATACTTCTTTCAATAATAATCAGAAAATTTACACATGAAGATGGCTGAACAATTATATTCTGATTTCAGGTTCCATGATTGTTTTTTAATTCTAGCCTGTGCATAAGTATGCAAGTAATTGAGAGTTTCAAAAGATACATTTTTGGGCTCCTCGGTCTTGTATGTTTTATGCAGACCGCTGATCAGTACATTTTCTCAAGAAAGTATGCTGATACATAATTCATTCTAATATCTACATCCCAGATTTATTTCTGGGATTATTTAGTTTTGTAGGCCCAATTTTGAATACTCAACTGAACTGGAGCAAACTAGAATGATTATTGTTTTATGTCAAATGTGATGGAATTTGTGATATGTCATATGATGAAATGTGTGATATATGAAATGACAGTTTTAAAGGTTGGGGTTGAGGCAAAGACTAGAACCCTCAAATCCAACCCTTAAAGCAGTTTAAGGGTTGGATTTGAGGGTTCTAGTCTTTGCCCCTGTTTTTCAACCCTTAAAAGTGTCAAAAAGTGGCACTTCTCAACCCTTAAAACTGCTATAAGGGTTTGAGGGTTTGAGGGTTCTACTAGTAATGCTCTAATGCTGATAGGCCGGCCGGACAGCCAGCCGGAGGAGGACACGCACGTCCCGGCGGAAAGGGAGAGGGAGTGGAGTGGAGGGCCAGTACGTTACAGGTGTGCTGCCTGCGGGTGTGGGGCCGGCCTGTCAGCCTGCCAGGTAGTTAAACATGTTGCCTCCCTCCTCAACTAGTCAGTGACCCCACAGCACGCACGGACGGCCTCACCTCGCACCACACTCCCCTCCTCCCTAACCTGCCACTAATAACACTCCTAGTCTCCCAGCTAATCACAGTGTTAAGTGGTTGCTGTCCAACAATCTTCCTTCAACAGCACACGTCCATCATTCCTAGTACTAGCAGTTCATACTTAACACACATCAAATTCAGCCGGCCATCAAGCCCATGAACCCAGAGAGCAACACACCGCGAGTCCGCATCAGCCGCGACAATCAATTGGCGATCTCGTGTGCACCGATCGATGCAAAGGCAGGCGGACCAGGTGATAGACAGAGTTCCGGCATCATTGAAATTCGAATGGTGTTAGATTTGAGTTTTGCGACGAATTCTCCTCCACGGGATCGGAAGAACATTTTGAATGAGATGTTGGAGCATATTTGAAGGTGAGCTGGGTTGGATTGGAGGTTGAAGAAAGTAAGCAGGGGGGGGGGGGGGGGGTGGAAGGTGTGGGGAGTGAGTCATTCCTTTATTGGTGGTAGAGCAACAGCAGCCAGCCAGCCAGATCACCAATGCCCAACCTAACCACACATACATACACACACACACACATACACACGTACATACATGCAAATATTCTCTTCCCTTGCACAAAGATAGATTATTTTCGTGGTGCTTTAACTGAGATAATAAATAATAAATCCAATGTCATATGATAACAAATAATAAATCATTGCTTTAACTGAGATAATCCTAGAATCTCCTCTGATCCAAAAAAATGGAGAAGAAACAAATAGTACACCATCCAATGTCATAGGATATTAGCAGATATGAGGGTGGTACAAATGGTTTGTACTCTACTACTAATTTAGTGCTCAAGGTTGACATTCAGAGTACAAACTTAAGCCCAAGTCCAACCACACTAATCTTTTGGTACAACAGAAGCATCTATGTTATTTAATGCGATAGCCCAAATACCACACTAGAATCTCTAAAGTATATCCCCAAAACATTTCCTCTAATATGAAAGCAACGGGACTGCAGTGCTGGTGTAAGATAGTGTGTTCACGTAGCAATTTTCAGTGTGCCATGGTCATGTATGCTTGGATGGGGCAGTCAGTCATAGGGCCCACCGGGCAGTAGGTTCCAACGACCTCTAACAACCAGTGAGAGTGTGGCTGCTCTTGCTTTAATGCCAGTGGAAGTGAAGTCCACTTTGCTGAGAGTGTGAAGCACTCCACTCCACTCCTACTACTTCTTGCTACTTGCTACTCACTACAGATGTTTGCAGTCCCATCCATCGCAGATCGTCGTTCATAGTCATAGTGTGATATCACAATTCTCCTCTAAAAAATAATTATTTAAATGAAACTATGTCAAGTTCTATAAATATTTAAACAAAGTTATTCATAGTAATATTGTCATTGGTAGGTCAGTGCTGCATATCTTGTGAACAAAATTGACAACGAGCCAAGTTCGCAAAACCTGACAAATAACTAAAATAGCAAAGAAGTGTCTTCTTATTTTGTAATATGGATATACCAAATAGAAACAAACCAAAGGTTCATAGTTGTTGACACTTGGCAAGATGGAGACTGGAGACTAGTTCTAATGTAATGAAGGAGTAATGATCGTTGCTCAACTCTTCCTGCAGAGTGTAATGCCAGTAGGGTAGGTAAAGTTTATATACATCAAGAAATTAAGAAGCCATCATCTCAAGCACCTCATAGTTAATCCCCAAGAGATGCGCCTAACTGATTGATGATGAGCATGAACCAGGGCTTTACTTAATTTGGGGCTTAACTAGGCATGTTTATCAAAAAAAGGCTTTCATCCCGCTTTATATATAAAGCACCGACCGACCACAACTCAGATACAAACGCACTCCATCACAACACACGCACACACCTAAGGCAGGATACAAAGGCGCTGAGCGCAGCAACACTACCCCTAGTACTACAAAGCAACCGGAGTCCTCAACCGTGAGCATGCCACCGCGAAAAGATGAAGCCGCATATGATGAACCGTGTGCTCTAAGGCGGCGCCTTCAGAAAGGTTACGACACCAAAGCGCCGCTACCGCCCGACCCGAGGATCAGAGTTTCCCCTAGAGCAACACGACGGGCAATGAGAGCCGCGACGATGCCTTCAAGAAGGGAACGAGCTTCGCCACTACCGGTCCCTCTGAAGATAGATCAGGTTTTCACCCCAGCCAACACTCACCACCATCGGACGCCACACGTCCATGTCCATCGGGCGGCACCTAACCACGCGCTCTGCCCATGAGCAGCGCGGAACCACCACCAGGGTCGCCGCCCCGGCACCCCATACCTTGACACCACCTCGCTCGAGACCCATCGCAACCCCAACCAAAGATACGGGTGGAAAGGGCTCGCCTTTCGCACCCCCGGGCTGCCCCCAATGCCGAAACCCAATAGGTCAGCCAAAACTGGCCTCCATCGACCCGTCCGGGGTACCGAGCGCGAGACAAGGCCGGTCCTGCTGTCAGGCGCAGACGAGCACAGTCCTGCTGTCGGGCGCGAGACGAGGTTGGTCCTGTTGCCGGGCGCGAGACGAGCGATGGACCATTGTTGGGGGAGGGCCGAACCTTCGACGAAGATAGCAACCAGACGACGAGGAGGGGACCGAAGGTCAAAATGGGCCACCTACAGACGAGCCGATGCCAGAAAGCTAGCCGCTGTCGTCCCAGCCGGCCCACCGAGTTGCCGTGATGCCGGCATGAATGGAAGCCTCCACACCGAGAGAACCGAGCCACCCCCCTCCCGCCGCCGCCCATAGCTGGAGCAACAACCACGCCAGGTTGATGCCCCAACTTGCGTCACCCTCCCACCAAACGTCGGCAAATCGGACACGCAACACCACCACCACAGCACCCCGTGCCACCGTGCCCTGGCCAGGTCCAGCTGGAGCCCCACCACCGAAGAGACGGACTCCAACTGCAGCGCCACCACCTAAACACGGCCGCCGGTTGCCCCTGCCACCGCCAACCACCACACCGTCCAGATCTGGGCTGGGGGTCAGATCCGCCACCAGCACGATCCAGAGCGTGGGATCCCTACGGCTATGCCGGCGAGGTAGGAGGCGGTGCCGCCAGCCACCAAAACGCCATGAGGAGGGAGGTGGGCTGAAGCAGGGCCGGCCCGACGGCCGTCACCACCGAGCAGAGGAGGGGCGTCCCGCGACGGCCACCATCTGCACGTGGAAGGGAGCAGCCCCGCCACCACCAGCACCACGTGGCCTTCGGCCAGCGACGCCCTCGGCGGCGGCGAGGGAGGGGCGAGGCGAGGGGCGCGGGGGGAGGCGGCGCTAGGGATCCTCCCGGGGGCGCCCGCGGGAGCGCCTCGGGGAGGGAGGAACGAGATCTCTTCCCAACAATTTGTTTTTCAACTAGGCATCTTTAGGTCTGACTTAACACCCCCACTTCGATGCTTCTTCTGTTTAATTTTGGATATTAGTTTCATTGCTATGTTCTTAGATTAGTGGGCTTGAAGGATCATTTATAATTTTGTATGCATCTCTGTGAACTATAACTGGAGTGTGCACAACTGTTCAATGTAGTGGGTGCCAATCAATGGGCATCTCCGTCTAAAAAGAGTCATGTCACGCACTATCGAGTTAGCCTTCGATACAAAATCTCATCTCTTTTTAATCTGGATGTGTAAATGTTCAAATATTCAAATTCTAGTCTTGAATATTTGCTTAATTATTCATGTCACCGTTCTTCTTCTTTTGTTTCACTTCAGATTGTAACAAGGTTGGATGAATTGTGGCCCTTTCTCGTGCACCCTGTGGTACGAGGTGCTTTTGTGGATCAGGTCGACATCCCAGCTCTCCATCAATAAGGAGGACTTCATGGACTGGTTGTATCCGGCCATCCAAAGGGCACTTCTTCGCCCACGACACGATCGGCGTACATGGATGACAGCAGTGGTGGTGGGCCTTGCGGCATCACTCCGCGTGGGCTATAACGCTGTAATTTGTTTTTTCGTGGCACTTTCTGGTTTGTAAAAAAAAAATCCTTCTCTCGATGCATCGAAAAACAAATGTTCTCTTTGTGTTTTCTCGGCGAAGGAATGATGGATGGGTTGCTAGATTAACCTCACGAATGTGCCTAGCTGCTGGCATTAAAGTATCTCATGGGGACTAGCTAGTTGGTTTATGAGAAGGAAGGGCTACTTGAAATCTCAGAATCTCACTCACACACCAAAGTGATGTGTGCTCACATGTTTCATCAACACTCAGTGCAGCTGTAGCTTGGCATGTAGGCTACTGACTATTTAGCGGTGCAGTGTGGTGAAGTGAGGTGAGGTGTGGTTGGGGAGGTGAAGTGATGTTAACCAAACCCATGCATTATTATTACGCATTTTTTCTATGTGGTCTGCCAAGGTCGCTAGTTGCAAATTAAGTTTCCACCTTAGCTAATTTAGTATTTGCAGATAGTGAACACTGACAGACATGAGCAACAAATGTATGAATTTGAGATCATTATTGTTCATGCCGAAATGTAAGTAAGGGTCCAGACGATAGCAATAATATTTTGTTCTCTGTTGACCTAGATGCAGTTAGTGATGAGCGGTTCTCGTGAGGCTGCACTCAAAAAAAAAAAGAGAGGAAAATGTTGGTTCCGGACTTGGCTGTATTACTCTTCTATGAAGCTTAACATAAATCACAGTTTTAAGTTCCAAAGTTGAAAAAGAAATATAGATGCAGATAATTGATAGAAGCCTTCTGTAAAAAAAAAAAGTATGACCATTTTTCACCCGTGCAAAGATCACAAATTGAATCTTTGTACAATATGCTTTGTAACTCGTACCTTTACATTTTGTAATGTAAATCATTTTCTGATCTCCCTATAGCCCACAAATGGTATTTTTTTCTACCAAATTTTATATGCCAGGACCACAATGTAGTCAAAAAAATTATGACTTGGGATGCATTAGTTCAGTTCGGAAAGACGTCTGGACCCAAGGGCTTTGGTTCGGTGGTGGTACGGCTACAAATAAATTTAGGTTTTTTTTTCTAATCGGCGGTGCTGATACGATGGAATTGCCATCGGCATGAAATAAGGTCACCCAATCTGGCTCTATTTCCGGCAGTGCTTGTTTGTATCACTATGGGGGGGGGGGGGGGGGGGGGGTGTGGAAGATGGTGTGTCCTATATATGATTCTCTAGGTCTGGTTTTTTATTATGTGGGTTTGTCGGAGGTGTGTCTTGAAACTCTGAATAGAGTTCCGACCGTTGAAGGCTTGCCACTGAAGGCCTCGCACGGAACATGTGAGATTTTTGTTCCTCGACTCCATTTGGACGGAATTGGGGTGTGTCTACATGTCCTATGCAACGTCTCTTTCTCGGTGCGGCGATTTGCTATGCAGACCATGGCCGCCAACGTCTTCTGGTCCACATCGACTTCTAGCTAGCCGCTTCCTATACAAGTTGTGGTATTTCAGCAAGCTCATGTGTTTGAACAAGTTTGCTTGGTTGATAAGAGGCCCAGGTGCGACAACGAGCTTTGCGCACGGCGCGTTGTCGGTTAATGCAAGAGCAAGAAGACTAGAAGTCTTCGGAGTGCGGAAGTCTTTTTGTTTCGGTGTTTTTGTAGGGGTTTGTGCAACTTGATATATGGCCCTTGGCCTTTCCGTAAAAGAAAAGGTTCAAAGAGACATGCATGTGCATTTTCTTTTTGGCGGGGTAAACATGTACTTATCCGTTTCTAAATATAAATCTTTTTAGAGATTTCAATGTGGACTACATACGAAGCAAAATGAGTGAATGTACACTCTAAAATATGTCTTTATACATTTATATGTAGTTCTTATTGGAATCTCTAAAATGACTTATATTTAGGAACGGAGGAAGTATGTACATGGGTACCCATTTTCCTGAAAGTCGGTAGAGGAAAAGGAATAATACCATCGATTTGACGAAGATCATGTATTATTATTATTAGCTGATAGACTAATACTGACCGAGCAGATTGTGTATTACGATTATTATTATTTTGTGCGAAGATTATATATTATGTTGGTAGGCTGGACAGCCAGCCAGAGGAGAACACGCACGTCCCGGCGGAGATGGAGAGGGAGTGGAGTGGAGGGCCAGTACGTATGTGCTGGCAGCTGGTGTGGGGCCGGCCTGTCAGCCTCAGTCAGGCTGCCTGCCTGCCAGGTAGTTAACATGTTGCCTCCTCAACTAGTCCGTGACCCCATCGCACTCCCCCTAACCTGCCACTAATCACACTTCTAATCTCCCAACTAATCACACTGTTAAGTGGTAGCTGTCCAACAATCTTCCTTCACCAACACACATCCATCATTCCTAGTACTACTACTTCACAGTTAACACACTCCAAATCCATCCTACCATCACGCCCATGACCCTAGAGATTTCGTGTCAGGTGCTTTAGATCTATGCAAAGGTTCAACGGCGACGATTGTGGCTCCAGGGCGCTGGTGCTTATGGGCACGAGCACTAAGACTTTTTGGCTGTAATCGACAAGGTCAAACCGACTGCGATAGGGGAGCGGCGACTCGTTCTGGCTGCAGTAGTGGTTGTTTGGGGGTCTTGAAATCTCAATGTATTTTTTATTATGTTCGAGATGTTTTGTATTTCCGCTAAACTTTGATAATAGATCTGGATCATTTTTGCAAAAACAAAAATTGTTGCTTCGACGATCTCGATTCTTATGAGTAAAATAGGTGACGTTTTTAAGTAGAAGAAACAAACAAAAAGTCCTGGGTAGCGCTCTTTAGGGAGATGTGTTATTGTCACTCTTATTAGTCGTTTGCGATATCTCGCACACTTGAGTTTATTGTTTTGAACAGACAAGTGTCCTCTGTGATTTCAAATGACCTTTGTGGACGTTTATTTGGAGCAGTAAAGATGCAACATAGAATACATAATAAATAATAAATCCCTTCTTTAACTGAGATAACCCTAGAATCTCCTGTGATCCAAAAGAAGAAGAAGAAACAAATAGTACACCATCCAACGTCAGATATGAGGGGAGTACACATAGTTTGTACTCTACTACTAATTTAGTGCTCAAGGATGACATTCAGAGTACAAACTTAAGCCCAAGTCCAACCACACTAACCTTTCGGTACAACAGAAGCATCTATGCTATTTAATACTATATAGCTACACTAGAATCCCCGAAATATATCTACAGAACATTTTCGCTAATTAAAAAAAATAGAACTACTATCTCACAAACTACAGCCGCCAGCGTTCATCATGAGCCAGGATCGAACTCTCATTCTGGTGTAAGATAGTGTGTCCACATAGCAATTTCCAGTGTGTCATCCGTCATGGTCATGGATGCTTGGAGGGGGTGGTTAGTCGTAGGGCCCACTGGACAGTGGGTTCCAACGACCTCTAACAACTAGGGAGTGTGGCCAGTGTGGCTGCTGCTTTAATGCCACTGGAAGTGAAGTCCACTTTGCTGAGAGTGTGAAGCACTCCACTCCACTCCCTCTCCTACTACTATTTGCTACTACTTGCTACTGATCAGCTCAGCTCCTTCCTTTCTTGATTAGTTGGTGAGTCTGCTGCTCTACTTAACTTGAGCAGACACACACCTGATTCTAAGTACAACACACACCTCCACTCTCACCTTTTGTTTGCAGTCCCATCCGTCGCAGATCGTCGTTCATAGTCACAATGTGAGATCAGAATTCTCCTGTAAAAACTGACTAAATAAATGAAGTTATGTTGAGTTCCATAAATATGTGACTATGTCATTGGTAGGTCAGTGCATATCTTGTGAACAATATTGACAACGAGCCAAGTTCGCAAAACCTGAGAAAAAATAACTAAAACAGCCAAGAAGCATCTTCTTATTTTGTAATATGTGAATACCAAATAGAAACAAACCCAACGTTCATAGTTGTTGACACTTGGCAAGATAGAGACTGAAGACTAGTTCTAATGTAATGAAGGCGTAATGATCGTTGCTCAACTCCTCCTGCAGAGTTTAGTGCCAGTAGGGTAGGTAAAGTTTATATGCATTAAGAAATTAGGAAGCCACAAGCTCCATGTGACATTCTCTCAAGCACCACACAATTAATCCCAAAGAGATGCGCTTAACTGATTGATGATGAACATGAACCGAGGGTTTAATTAATTTGAGGCTTAACTAGGCATGTTTAGGTCTGACTTAACACCCCGACTTCGACCCTTCTTCTGTTTAATTTTGGAGATTAGTTTCCCTGCTATGTTCTTAGATTAGTGAGCTTGAAGGGTCACTTATAACTTTATATGCATCTCTGTAAGCTATAATTGGAGTGCCAATCAATGGGCATCTCCGTCTAAAAAAAGGTCATGTTACGCACTATCTATATAGCCTTCGATACGAAATCTCATTGGTTTTCAATCTGGTGTGTAAATGTTCAAATATTCATATTATAGTCTTGAATATTTGCTTAGTTATTCATGTTACCGTTCTTCTTCTTTTGTTTTGCTTCAGATTGTAAGAAGGTTCTTTTTAAGTAATAAAGCGCCCTTTTTCAAAATGATTGTAAGAAGATTGGATGAATTGTGGCCTGTTCTCGTTCTCGTGCACCCTGTTGCACGAGGTGCTTTCGTGGACCGGGTCGACATCCCAGCTCTCCATCAACAAGGAGGACTTTGTGGACTGATGGTAACCAGCCATCCAATCCGCCCCCAACACTGCAAGGAAGGGCACTTCTTCGCCCACGACATGATCAGGGCTGATGCCCTGAACGTACATGGGCGAAGGCGGTGGCGGTGGGCCTTGCGGCATCACACCATGTGGAGTGTAACGCTGTAATTTGGTTTTTTCGTGGCATTTTCTGGTTTGTAAACCTTTTCCTTCTCTCAATGCATCGAGAGTCAAATGTTTTCTTGCGTTTTAATCAGTGAAGGAATGATGGATGTGCTGGCATTAAAGTACCTCATGGGGACTAGCTAGTTGGTTTATGAAAAGGAAGGGCTACTTGAAATCTCGGAATCTCACTCACACATCAAAGTGATGTGTGCTCACATGTTTCATCAGCGTCAGTGCAGCTGTAGTGGCATGGCATGTAGGCTACTGACTACTTAGCGGTGCGGCGTGGTGAGGTACGGTGTGGTTGGGAAGGTGAAGTGATGTTGACCAAACACATGCATTGCTATTAGGCGTTTATTTGCTATGGTCTACTAGTATATACCAGTAGTGCTACTACGAAGCTAATTCGTCAATCAATCAATCAACCGGATAATTCCAATTGATCCTAGTAAGAAAAACAGGTCGGTAGTTGCAAATTTAGTTTCCATCTTAGCCGTGCTATCCAGTCTACTACGAAACTTAGCATAAATCACATTCTTAAGTTTCTTAAGTTAGGACACCTCCAACGGCAACCCACAAATTTTCTCCCACATCCGTTCACGGACACAGATGCGGGAGGACGCCATTCAACCATAGCCACATACATTTTCACAACAACTCGAACCAACCGGATGAAATTCGTGCAAACACGGTGACTTCATCGCCTTCCTCGACAATGGCTCCTCGTCCCATCCCCGCTTGGCTTCGCAGTAGATGTTACAGATGCTTCACTCATGGTCCCCGCGCGGTTGTTTGCAAAGAGCCGTTGCGGTGCTCCCGTTGTTTGGAAAATGGTCATCGTGCGCGTGGATGTTGCAACCCATGGCGTCCTCTAAGCTCACTGCCATGCAATGGTGTGCCGCTCGTGTCGCAGCTCGACGTCGTGCATCGTCCTGCTCTTGCTTCATGTGAGGGTCTGACGAGATCCGCACTCCCATCCAAGGCGCTTCATCGTGGGTCTTGGGCGTCCGTCGTCTCTGGTACCGTTGGCTCACCAACCTCGTCGGAGCTGATGTTGCAGTCCGCTTTGGCTGATCAGACTGCGTTGCTGCAAGGTTGTCTGGCGTGTGTTGGGAGCTTTTTAGAGCGAGCGAAGACTGCTCTGAGTAGACTCTCCCTTGCGCCGGCTATGTTGCAGACCTCTCTGACGCCGCACTCTCCTTGTGCGGCCGGTGTTTGCTCCGCGGAGGATAGGGGGTGGAGTTATATGGCTCCTTCTCCCCTCGTGTTGGAGACAATTCATCCTCGATGCCTACCTCCCATCCTATGTTGTCTTCCACTAAGGGCGAGTCCATTGCCGTGCTTGTGGCTCCGGTACTGCAGGTCATGCCCGAGCTTAGGGAGTTATGTCTGAGTTTGTCAGTGGATCATATGAAGGTGGACACGTCGACGACCTCGAGCGAGGGTCAAGATTCACCTTTGTCAAGTGAACAGCTGGAGGTTCCTTTGTCTGTGATGTCATGATGGATTGTGCTCGGTTTCTCGTGTTGTCGACGTGGCCTTGGGATTTTGAGTCATCATTGCCGTTTTCTCACCCCAGGTTCCGTTGCATTGTAGAAGTGTTGAGGGTTGTGCTTGTTGGGTGTTGGGAGCACTTGGCGGGCCATCTATGTGGCCGTGGTGCTTCGTGTTGAGTGAGTTTGTTTGTATCGGTTTTCGCCCGGTTTTCCGTAAATTAATTGGGCAATTCTCTTTTTCTTAATTAATCGATGAGGCAATTCTTTTGCCTCCGTTTCAAAAAAAAATGAAAAAATGACCACCCCGCCACTTTCCGACTGATACTCCACTAATACTCCACTTAAAATAAGACATTTTTGACACTATGGGAGTACTGATCGAGCAGATTATGTATCATTATTATTGTTTTGTGGGAAGATAATAAATTATGTTGGCAGGCCGGCCAGACAGCCAGCCGGAGGAGAACCGGCGGAGAGGGAGAGGGAGAGGGAGTGGAGTGGAGGGCCAGCACGCTACAGGTGTGCTGGCTGGGGGTGTGGGGCCGACCTGTCAGCCTCAGTCAGGCTGCCTGTCTGCCAGGTAGTTAACATGTTGCCTCCTAGAAAAACTAGCCCGTGACCCCACCGCACGCACGCACGGCCTCACCTCGCACCCCTAACCAGCTACTACTGATCACACTCCTAATCCCCCAACTAATCACCAGCTGTCCAACAATCTTCCTTCACCAGCACACATTCATCATTCCTTCCTTCCTAGTACCACTACTACTCCACAGTTCCTAACACACACCAAATTCAGCCTGCCATTAAGCCCAGACAACCGATCGGCGATCGACCTCGTGTGTGTGTGCATCGAGCGATGCAGAGGCGGCAGACCAAATAGAGTTGTGGTCCGGCATCGTCGAGATCCGAATGGTGCTAGATTTGGGGTTTTGCGATGAATCCTCCGATTCCGTGGAATCGGAGGATTGGTTCGAGTGAGATGTCGGAGCATATTTGAAGGTGAGGTGGTGGAAGAAAGGAAGCAGGGGGTGGTGTGGGGAGTGAGTACTCCTTCCTTTCTTGGTGGTAGAGCAACAGCCAGCCAGGCCACCTATACCCAAGCTAACCACACCACACACACATACATACATACATACAAATATATTCTCCGGCTCCCCTTGCACAACACAAAGATAGATAGATTATTTCCATGGTGATGATGCTGATGCTGATGATGCAGAGAGAGACAGACAGAGACATAGAAGAATATGAAGAGGAAGAAGAAGATCACGGCTCCCTTTACGTGAGCACAATGCCTACTGGAGAGGAGTAGCAGTACCCCACACCTTTTCCAGCTCCCTCTCTCCCCTGTTTGCTTGCTTGCTTGCTCGCCACTTTACACTCGTTTGCATTGCACTACACACTCACTCTCAGCTCATCACCATTGATGAATTGCAATCTAGCTCATCATGATCATCACACTCTCAACTCTCCAAATGAAATGTAGTAGTATTACTACTACTATTCAGCAATTCAAAATCAAATCTTACAAATGGGAATCAAATTAACTGTTGGCAGCATACCAAGAGGGGAACACTGCTTGCTTGATCAGCCAATCTCAGTGAGTGAATCAATGAATCAATCAATATAATGAATTTAATCACATGATAAACGTCAAATTTTACAGTTTCCAATCATCATCAATAATCAATCAATTTGAGCAGAACAAATGGTAAAAAAGGAAGAGGAAGAAAGAATATGTATGGTTTCATATCACAGCAAGGCATGTACTACTATGTAAATGTGTATGTGTGTGTGTGTGTGTGTTGAAGGAATGGGAAACAGAGGAGCTAATTACTTTCTGTATATGTTGCCCGATCGCTTGGTGGCTAGTAATGGCAGTCCACCAGGGCCGACGCCGGCGCCGGGAACGGCAGCAGCGCCGCCGGGGCAGACGGCCGCTCCTTCACGGAGAAGGAGAAGGGCGATGGCGAGGTAGCCTCGGTGGCGGCCGCGTCGTCGCAGGGCGCCGGCATGTTGAGATCCAGCTCCAGCGGGCTCTTCTCCTTCCTGATCACCAGCACCGCCGCCACGCCGTCCGTGGAAGAGACGGACGCCGACGCCGGCAGGAGCGGGCGGTGGCGCCGCATGTGCCCGCCCAGCGCCTGCCCGGACCCGAACTCCGCGCCGCAGATGGAGCACTCGTGCACCCTCCCCTGCCCCTGCTGCTGTTGCTGCTGCTTCGACGACGACACGACGGTCGCCGTGGCCGCCCCTTCTTGCTTCGGCGGCGTCGCCGGGACCGGGATCGCCAGCACCGTCCGATCCACGGCAGCGGCCGGCGACGGCGACGAAGGCGGTGGTGGCGTCTTCTCGTCGGCGGGCAGCTTCTTCTCCTCGGACGACGACGCCGTCGCCGCGGTGGTGGGCGGGAGCGGGAGACGCGGCTTCTTGTGGCTGGTGCGGTGGCCGCCGAGCGCCTGGAAGGACGGGAAGCACTTGCCACACGTCCGGCACTCGTACACGAACTCCCCCTCGCCGCCGTCCGCCGGGCGCCGGCTCCGGAACTTGCCCTCCCGCGCCGTGGCCACCGCCATCACCCCCGCCGTGGACTCCGCGACGTCATCCCTCACCACCACCGACGACGACGCGGACGACGCCCCGGCCCTGCTTCCTTGCCCGCCGCCGCCGCGCGCGAGCAGCATGAGGCAGAGCGCCATGTCCTCCTCCTCCTCGGTGACGCACCCGGAGGCCGCCTCATCCGCGCCAGACCGCCACCCGCCGCCATCCGCCACCGAGGACGACGACGACGCCACCTCTCCCGCGGCGCTGGCCGTGGTGACCGCGGTCACCTCGGCCTCCGCGGCCGCGATCACCGCGGCGGCGTGCACGCGGCGCCGCTTGCTGCGCTTGCCCTTGACGACGATGGCCGTGAGCGCATCCGGTGGCGTGCCGTGGCCGTAGCCGTCGCCGGCCTCCTCCCCCATCGATCGATCGGCGTTGGACGACGTGAGAAACAAGGAGGAGGTGGGAGGGAGGAGAATACAAGGTGGTGGAAGGAGGAAGGTTGGTGATGGATGGAAGGATGCTTAATAGTTTGCTTGCATATGGAGAGGAGAGTGGGTTGAGACTTGAGAGGAAGGAAGGAATGGAGTGGTGGTGGTGGTGGTGTGTGTGGAGTGGTGGTAATAATAAAGTTGGGATTTGAGGAGGAGGAGGAGATGTCAACAAGGCCAGGCCAGGCAATGTGGCAGCTAAGAAGGATTGATGGAGAAACAAAAGCTTGCTCATTGATGCCTGGCAATGTGGCAATAAACTACTAGTGCTCATTGGTGATTGGTGAATGGTTGGGCTGAGCTGGCTGGCTGGCTAGGCCTGTTATTTTGGGACTTGTGTAAAATTCCAAGAAGAGTGGAAGAAAAAACCAACTCAATGGTGAAGAGTGTAGAGTGTCAAGGGCTCTTCTTTGGTTTACAACACATCAAGAGGGGAAAAACGTAAATATGAACAAGAATGCAGGTGTAAAACAGAGGATGGTAAACGGGGAGACATATTCTAGCGCACTTGTGTGGATGAGTCGCATACGGTACACACAAGTGTGCATTGATCTTACGCGTTGGAGTAAACTATGTCTTGCATAAAGCCAATATGCCAACGGAAAAAAATATGCCCGTTAAATATTTACCAGATATTTCTCTGCGTTTAGCGAGGCAATGTCATCATCCGTGTGTTCCCGCCTGTTATCCCATTGAAAACCCACTGCTTTCCGCATTAAATCGGTGAGAGAGATGGCGTGGATGTTTTGGTTCCTATTTACTTTTGGTTACAGGAAAATAATACAAAAGGGAACTTTCTTACACGTCCCGGATGTCTCAGTCCATTAGCCCAGAGGCGTGCACAAGGCTTAACCCTACAGAAATTTAAATCACGCACCTTTTCTAAAAATTTATTCACCCCACAAAGGGCATAATCATTAGAACCTAGAATTTTACCCCAGATCTTCAATATGTCTACATGGGAGTGTTCCTCTAGTGATTTACACTTGGGTGTTTGTAGAAAAAATGCCACGCATGGAGAAATTTATGATGGTTATGTTTGTGATCAACAGGTGTAAGTTTACTTGTCTAAGTAGCATGTGGTTGTATACCTAGTTAGACATAATATATTTTTGTATGTTATCTTGGATTCTGCTCTAGTCCCTTCATGTGGGACAGATCTTTCAACAAGATCCACATGGTAGTGGCCAAGATGTTAGAACCAACAGAGGTGAGTGGTTAACCATGAAAACCACAATGAAGTCCATAATATAACAATTATCTAATCATCATTACACTGTGCATCACCCCTGGAAATTTGATTGAAGATTTCCATATCAAGTGCTAACAATTATCTAATCATCATTACACTGTGCCCCAAGATGTTAGAATCTCACAAGTAAAGAAATAATGTGATTCTTACTATTTGGGAATACGGAGATGACATGCTAACTCAAATAGCTCAAGGAAAATCTACTATAATCGTAGATGAAAACTACAATGAATCCAAGTCATTGTTTGTCTTCCTTTCACCAATCAAACTAGGGGGTTAATTTTCATAAGCTTGCTTGGAATGTAAGTTGTTCACTATAATTTTGGAAGAACTTGAAACTTCTACCTTATGTCCCAATATAGTTAATTATAGAATGATTTCCACCTTTTACCCCATAGTAGCTGGAATTTGTACATGTGTGACACCCCATTTATTGAAGATACCTCTAGATAGTGAAACTTGCTCCCAATTTTAATCCGGAGCAATTTCCACTAAATGGGCTAACTTATATTACAAATAGACAACTAGATGGGGAAAAAATGGAATTCGTCGTTTCCTATATATATAAGGGTAGAAAATTTGTAATTTTTCCCAATGGAAATGAAATGTGGCCCTTACTATTCATAAGCTAAAGTGAGATTGGATGTTCAAAATTCACCATATTATGTGATTTTTTCAAGCAAATGTGTGAAGTGGTTAAAGGAGAGCGTCAAATTGGCTCCCGGGTTCCACACAGCCTGGCATTTAAAAGCGTGGGGGGGGGGGGGGGGACATATGTGTAAGTTTCAAGAAAAAGATTAAAACAATTTCCACTGATATTTATAAATTTGTTATATATATAAGCTAGACAAAAATATAAATTTGTGGGCTGCAAAAAGCAACTCTGTTTTGATGCACATATTTGACCTTTTTTGTCTGTACACCACAACTGAAAAGTTGTATCTATGAAAAAATTACATTGTACATGCTACACATCTATATGTACATGTGTAGTTTTTCCACAACTATGTAGGATTTCAAAGTATTGTTTTTGCTTGTTTTATTAAAAGAAAGGACTTCACGTAGCTTTTGTTCTGTTTCGATCTTTCAGTGGTTGAAGCCATTATTTTCATCCTTGAAGTACAAGCACCATGTAATCAGCATGTGAATTCAGTGGTTGGCTAGCATGAAATTAGCAAATAGAGATTAGGGGAAATAAAGGCGAGAAGTCTTGACGGAGACTTGAAGTGAAAACGAAGTGATTTTAAGCTTCAAAAGAGATAGTCCTATTCAGAAAAAAACAGGACACATGCTTGTACTCCTTTTATGCCAACTCCTTACTTAATTTCCAAAATATCGGGTTAAAGTGCCGAACATGAAAAAATATTTAAAAATGATTATTTGCCTTTACTTCCTTTTCACTTTATTTGTTGCTTCACTTTATGTTTTCCCTTTCCATATTTCCGCCATGCCAAATACCGCGTACTTAGCTTCACCACGCGCTATACAGATCCTAGCCACGTTACCGGAAGAACTATTTTGTCAACTAAGTTTAATTTCCGCTGGTATCATTTAAATGCCTACGGATCTAATAAGTAATGGTTGGAAAGTGACATCAAAATTATAAATTACCGCACATTAAGAGGAAATTAGAGACACCATCATTCTCTTTATTGTGAAAATTATAAATTGCTGCATATTAAGAGGAAATTGCCCTTCCTTCCAGAGTTCACTCTAGGTGAAGTGTTAGTGTTAAGTACAACTGCCTCCACAGTTCCCTTTAATCAGCAGAATCATGGACACTCCACACACAACATGTTGATGAGAAATGATTGATGCTTGATTGGCCTGTTAAACAGAGCCTTAAAGAAAGGAGAAAAAAGAAAAAAGAAGAAGTTGTTGCTCAATAGTCAGAGGTTGGATGGCTTGCTTGTGTATTAAAAACAGGCAGCTACATACGGCTGTTGCCTTTCCTGTAAGTTGCAGCTAGCTATGCCACTACTTTATGTGTGCTTGCAGCTGCTTGCTGCTGCTGGTGGTGTGTGTGTGTGTGTGGTGTGTACTGGTAGCAGTAGGCAGCAGCAGCAGTAGTAGCCTAGTAGTGGAGATGGTGTAAGCAACTGCTCCACACTCCCCCAAAGATCTCTCTCTCTCTCTCTAACTAACCACCCTCTCTCTCTAACTAACCTCTCTCTCTCTCTTCCCTGAAATGGAATTTTGGCATGATCTCATTAATGGAGGCCTTGATGATCACAAGATAGATTCTCATCATAATATTATTTTTTTGTTTTCTTGGGTATGAATTTTCTTTTATGTATAGTTGAGGGTAGCTAGCTAGCTAGAGTGGCTAGTATGTATGTATGTTGTAGTGGACATGTCTACCACCTTCCATGATGTCAATTGTCATGGACAGTTTGGCAGCAGCATGATTTGTGCCCAAACAAATCAGGAAGAGATATGTGCATCCACACAAAGTCCTTGTGCCCATTCAAGCAGTAGGCAGCTGCTTCTACGGCACCTTCTTTGCTCTTCAGCTGCGTCAAACAAAACTCCAATGGCCAACTTATGAGCCCTGCAATTTGCTCATGATTATCATTTATCTCACATCACCTTCTCCTCCTCCTTGCTTGCCATGCACTCCCAGCTCCGTCACCGCGACCGCGTAATAGCCCGCGGGTGATACAACATGCTCATATTCAGTAATTGATCAGCATATATATATACCATAAGAGAAGTGTCAAAGATTGGGACTATCTTCCCTTATGTTTGAAACACTTTGAATTCTTTTTTGAACTTCACAGAGTTGGGACTATCTTGTAGATGATGCTAAACATTGACCCCAACAATTAACTTTTCAACTATCATTGCTGGAGCAGCAGTCAGTAGATGTGGACACATTGTAAGAAGCATTTTTTAAAAAGCCATTGCCATCCGTTGACTTGTGCAGGGGATGGGGGCATTAGTACATGTTACATTAGTATATAGAATACAATCAATCAGGCCGACAGGAAGAACTTGTCATAATGAGATCATCAGGACTGGCTCTGCACTTAGCTCAACACTTGGGTTGGGTTGGGTGGGGTGGTGTTTTGACTTGGGCAATGCAATGTGTTGTGCATTGGCACTAGCACCACTCCCATGTTCGCCTCCATGATTGGGTTAGATCCTAGCTGGACTAATCGGACATGATTAGTGGGATCAGAAGCTCGTGACGCGTGCCGCCGTACCACAGACCGTTATTTAGGGTTCATGAAACCTTGGGGCAGATCATATTATTGAACAGAACACCACGCGTTGCGGGGGAATATTATCCAAAACGTCTATATCACAAATGGAACACAATTCCGAAACATTACATGACCCCGCCCCAATCTTTTGGCTTGAATTTCCATTTGGTTTCATCCTTATTCAACGAAACAAATCGCGTTGCAAGATGTAACTATCTCAGGGGATATTATCTGAAACTTCTATATCACAAACGGAACACAATTCTGAAATGCAACCTATGCGGAACCACATGACATTACACCCCCACCCGTAACTCGGCTCGAGATCAACCCTAGTCACACAAAATGTATCCATTAATTTGCACAACATTTCTATATGGTCTGACCCCCTGCTACAACAGATATCACCAATCTTTTGGGTGTTCCGTACACCCGCCCCAACTACAACAGACCCCCCAACTTTTTGTGTTCCCAATGTTAATAGGTGTTTCAAGCAATGCATGAAACAAATCAATAAGAAATGAAAATAATAATCCAAATAGAACAACAACAACAACATTTGCCGATTCGGCCAACCCAATTTTTTTAATCCCCAATGTAAGAGATCATCATGCCCTCGGGTGTAGCTCTGCGAGCCTCGACGAGGATGCCAGAAATCAAAAGTGTGCCATGTCGCCTCACCACGCCACAAGCATTGGCGCCTGGACCGTCGGCGGGAACCGAGGACTGGCCCTGCTCAACCTGCCCAATGTTTCCTGCCAAGTCAAGATTGCTTGGGGTCGGCGCGTTGGCTTTCCAAGACCTCAAGATGTTTGTTGCAGATGTTCATGGTGCGGCCGTTCAGCAGGCCATGGTTCCAGAGCTTGATCATAAGGACCCGCCAGCACCTGTTCATCCAGCATGTGAAATTATAGATCAGGCCATGGGTATGCTGTGTGAGGCATTCACAGCTGCAGCTCTCTAAACCGGTCGTTTACCATCGCAGTCTAGGGTTCTGCACAAGTTCCTGTCCATGCTGATGGGTGAACGCCTCGCAAGCCCAAGGTACATGACCATCGGCTAATATCCTGCAGTTAACCTTTTCGATGTGAGAAATGGAACGTGTACCTCAGGGATGCAAGCAAACAGGATGTACCACATTTATTAGTTCCACGGGCTCTTATCTACCAAACAAAAAATGTAATCAAGCAGGGTGGAGCACGACTATTAGTTTCAGCACCTGTTTGCTATGAAGAGAATGCAACAGATATCATAATTCAAACTTTACAAGCGTAAGTATTCATCATCTGGACATCTTGGGGCCTTCTGTGCCATCTAGTTTTAGTAAAATTGTGAGAGCAGTGCTCTAAGTCCTTGTTAAAGAAATTTCAGTGACAGATGGTATAACTAAGTATCCCATTAATAATACTTTAATATGAGCTATTACTTCAAAGTTTATGATCATAGAAGTAATACTGCTTCAGATATATATCAGATTCAGCAGGCAAAACTAAGCAAAAATTTGGTTCTTCTAAACTATGTTTTTCTCATCACAGAGTTTATAGGAATAATAATGATTAAAACATGACTAACGAGTAAAAACTACTAGAATCGGTTTGCCACAGCCCAAGCTGTGTACCACCGAAAATAATAAATAGTTGCTGCAAGTCAAATTTCTCCTATGTACGGTGATAGAACTAAGAAGGAAATGCTGGGGATAGGCCTGACCTCTGTCTCCGCTTAAACGAATTCCACATATGCATGATATGCTTCTCCTCTTTCGCAACATCAGAAAAACCACCAAGCAGCTGCATATGTACTCAGCAAAGTTAAAATAATCAGAATCAAATATTTTATAAAGGAATCGACTGAGCTCAGGTGAATGTGGAAGCATTCTCTAGAAAATAATCAGAATGTTCCAAGTTTCTGCATGAGCAGAGCAAGAGGATTACAACATCTTACCGTCCTATCTTCGAAGTCAGCGATGTCATGATCAAGTTCGTCTTCGCTGTCATGATCCGAGTAAAGTACGTCCAGCTCCATTCTCTAGAAAATGTAAAGCCACAGACAAGCTAAATTTCAGTTGCAGGGCACAAAATCACAATACAAGTGAGTACATTTGTATAAACTGACATCAGCAAGTTTTCATAAAAAGAACATTGGAAAATTTAATATTGTCATGCTTCATCTAGAAACACCAGTGTTGGCCATTACACCAGTGTTGGCCATTAAACTGATAGATCTACAAGTCACTAGTAAAAATGTAGTATCAACAGAACACTCATATGCTTCTAGATGTAAACGATATAACCACGCCTAATGCACATTGTGCAGCTACAATGCTCTCACTTAGTCACCATGGTAGCATGGAGAACTTTCTTGGAGGACAATCAAACGATTATTTTGTCTTCTACTTAATTCACTTAAATAGAACAGTAAGGGGGACAATAACTACTACTCCCTCTGTAAAATAATATTAGACGTTTTAGGTCACTAGGTCACTTTAGTTTACAGAGGGAATACTTTCCACCAACCTCTGCTAGTGACTGAACTCAATATGCAGAAAATAGAGATGAAATTATAGACACAAAGGTTCAACTATAGTTTCCCCATATGCGATATACACCTGAAGCAGCATCAGGCAGTCATAAAATGAAGTGCAAATAAATTGTTTAAATATCCTCCATATGCGCAGGTGTTACACTGCAGACATAAATATGCATGTACGTCCGCTTCAATAGGTACATGCGACCAGAGAAGTGAAAGTCCAATTTAAAACAAGCATACACAAAAAGATAACTGAGTGTTGCGTGATTTCATTCACCTGTGCCTTCTGAGAATGGAAGAACTCGCGTTTTTTCAGCAGCGCAAGACTGTCAGATGGTATAAGCACAAACAAACAAGTTAGTTGAACAGCTTCAATCAGAAGAGCCCCAAGGAACAATTCAATGGTAACAGCATATCAAGAACATAAGCAGAATACCTGGGGTCATCTAGATCAACCGGGAGCTTCCTTGCCCTATCAGACTGTAGAGCTGTTCGTTCTGGTACATTGATCCCTGAAAATATAGAATACATCAGGAAAATCCGCGAAAATTATGGGCAACATCAGGAACAATATATGCAACAGATTTCAGGCAATATACGAATCGGTTATCCACCAGAACAAGGAAAAGAGAGTAAAATGTGGACAGGACACCCTGACACTAGGGAGTGCCAGAGCACAAGAAAAACAGAAATCCAGGCAATATTGTAGGTTTTCCTCTGCATGCTAGCAGAATTATAATGACAAATCTACAATTAACCAGTTCACAAGACACCAGACAGTAGCTAGTCAGGAGACTTTGCTAAAAAAAGCTAGTCAGGAGACCATATCGACGACAATCAACACTGAGGTAAAGGTTGACATTGCTGAACCTTCTAGGGTTCCTAGCATGCTGCAGTGCAGGAAGTGTTTAGAAAACTGTTTGGAGGTTGGTTTGGGATTAGGATGGGGCGTGGGAGAAGAACTCGCATTTGGGTCTGCAATCTGACAGGATACTCGACAGCAAGTACAACACAAAACTTAGACAATATTTTGAGGGTTGGTGAAACAGGGCTGACGATAGTGGCAAATAAGGGCAAGGTTTTAGAGATGGGTGCACTGAAATAACAGGCTTAATTGGTGACAAACTGAGGACCCTGACAACATTCGATAGCATATAATTTGTTTTCTCAAGGAACAAGCATCAAACATGATAAGAAATGTGAAACATTTCAACCGACTGAATACTGGATAATAGATCAGAGATACTATGAGTGTTTCCACTTGGATGTAGTTTGTTCAATATACCAAGAGCCCATTATATGTGAAACGTACCATTTTCCTTTGGGACATAATCCACCACAGACCCGTCCTGGGCATCTTTCGATGATCCTGATTCAGTCATTTCTGCAGGTGGAGGAACTGTATTTCGTGGTGATCTTGGTTCCACAATATCTTGGTCCACAGGCATGGTCATTCCAGGTGATCCTAATTCCGTGATATGTGGATATACATCCTTCGTCTTCTCAGTTGTCGTTTCTGATATTTTACACCTTTTAAACCTTGATGATCTGACGGAACAAAGTTAGGAAAATTGGGCAGAGAATTTAGAATTGTTGAAAGTAATGGAGTATGAGCGCACCGGTAGAAAAATACTCTACTGCCTGGATCATTTCCTGCAACAGTCAGAAGCTGGGAAATAAAGAGAGAATTAGCTTTCCCAATTTAAAGCAGTATTTTTTTATGAAAATGGAGCTTTAAAGCCAGGCATGTCAAAATTATGCCCAGATCATGTGGGTCAGGATCCTAACCGATCCCAGCTAACTTAAAAGGCAAGGGTGCACCCAAATTGGGCCAATTGGGTGTAGCCTTGACTTTTGGATTCAAAGAAAGCAAAACAAAGCTAGGACCAATATTGAGAGTGTATTAGTGTAACATCCATACGAATGTTATACTTGAAACACTACTAAAGTACTGAATTCAGCGACAATGTTTCCAAATATACCAACATCATTTTGCTTCTCAGTTAATGGATGGTGAGTGCATCCAACATCCTTTATCACAACTTACCTCTTCTCTCCTGGCAGCAATCTTCAGACTAACATTAACAGCTTGGTACTCTTTAGATACCTGTGTCGATAAGAAAAAAGAGCTAATTATCAAACAGTGCGACTGAAAAGGATTTTGCAATGGAGATTTCAGAGGATAACGAACCCAGAACTCGAAGCGGAATAGGTCATGTGACGAGGTTAAATGACATTCCAGACCCTAGTATCACAATAAAAATCACAATAAGAGATATGGCTCTAGTATCACAACGAAAAGTAAAAGGCTATTGATTTTAACAAAAAGATGAAGTGGAACTATGGAGAAAGAAAACAAAAGCAGAATTTCCTGAGTAGAAAGATAAACATCACTGTCATGGTGCAAAACAACAAGAAAATATTTTCTTTACTCATAAATGTAGCAAGTGAGATAATCTTTAGAACCGTCACTTAGCAGCAACTGGAGACATATGGGTATATGACATAAGCTAAACAAAATGAATCTTGCTTCAGATTTTACCTTGAAGCTTCCACATGGTACCAAGCAAAAAGAGCAAGTAAAGTCTTCTGTAACTGGTAAGAAGGAATAAATGTATCAATAAGAAATAACTTGTAGCAAAAAACAGGTAAAACAGGAAACAACATTCTGGATCTTGACCATGAACAGCAGTCAAAGAAAGCACCAACATATGACAAATCAGATGCAGCTTGATGTCAGAAAGACGCACAACAAACTAGAGATTTCTTGCCAAAAAATATATTTTCTACGACGTTTTCCTTTAGCTTCAAAAAGCATACTTCCGCAGCAAAATCACTAAAATTGGTAATGAAATGACGACTTCAACTTCAGCACCATGTGTAAAACAGAAATTTAACAGCATAAACTGTCTAGTAGTTTACTTTCTTGTATATGAATACACACAAACATGTACATAATGGATACCAAAGTAAGCTATCTTGTCTTGCAGTTCTTCGGGGATATTATCACATCACAAATACTCCCTCTGTCTCAAAATAAGTGTCTCAACCTTGTACTAACTTCAGTACAAAGTTGTACTAAAGTTGAGACACTTACTTTGGGACGGAGGTAGTATTTTGACACAATACAAACTTAGTAGCATAAATCAAAAAGTTGCCACAATGCTGGTACTACTTCAGGTTCTTGAGTCAATGTGGAGTTTGCTATGGCAAAGGCGGTTCTTAAATATTCCATGCAAAATAGGTATCAACACTTTAGTCAGATCAAACAAACTCATGATACCAAAGTCAGATTGGTTAAGTTTAGACTTAGAATACAGAGTCCTAATTTCTTAGCCTTCGGTTGAATTGAAGCTCTTTTGAAGCTAAGCAAGAAAACACACACTCAACTCTTTACATTTTTATTTTGTCCCTGCCTTTATATCTTAGTTTCTGCTATTCGCCCTCTCTCAGCGCCTGTTGTTCATCTCCTCCCAGCCTAATTTGTTCCCCAACCAAACCACAAGTCACAACTAAAATATCCTTACCCACATACACAACATGGATACAAAGAAAAGTCACTAGTTTCCATCCAAACAAAGATACAAAAAGTGGATATGGGAAAAGCATTGGACATGGGACAGATGGCAATACATGATGCAAACAAGTGACACTGAAAAGAGACCAAGGCGGAGATAGAGAGAGAGAGAGAGAGAGAGAGAACAAACCTTCGCTTTTGTACAAATTTTTGTAGTACTTGTAGTTAAAGAGCACATTGCCTGTTCGTAACCTGTAGAAACAACATTTACAGTGAAATTTGGTATATAAAAGTTGAAGTGTATTTGACAAAAAATGGAACCCAACTACTCAAGCAAGGTGCAAACATGTGACAACTAGGCCTGGTGTAACCCATGGGTACGCCCAACCAGGTTCCAGGATATGCTGACTTCTCACTTCTGCCTGCGCTCAAGGCTATGTAGTATGTACCGCACCCCCCCCCCCCCCACCCCCCAACCCCCCTTCCCAAAAAAAAATCCCAAAGGGCAATGTGAGAGTGAATAACACATTAATTTGCTGGATAAGAATACAGTTGACACCCTTGCAATCCCCAGTTCGCCACATAAACAGCACACATCTGATCAAGACATGAACACATCCTATCTCCCCTCCTTTCCTACCGCATTGCATTGTCTCTGCCTTCTCACTTGTCACCCCTTTCAGTTTCATCGTCAAATCCTATCTTCCTCACCCCCACTTCCATATAGTTGCTAAGCCAAGGTGGCGCCAGAAGCCATTCGCCTGATTGACACGCCTAAGGGAAAGTTGATTAGGTGTCACCAACCAGCAGTGTGGTAAGAAGTTACGGCGGCAACATCCTCCATGTGCTGTAAGGCAGCTGTGCTCCCAGACATGTTCCCACCAGAAAAGAAAATATAAGTTGCGCGTTGAAAGTTTCCGGAAATGATTGAAGGTTTCTTTACCCAGTCAAGGTTGAACACATGATCTAGTTGATGTTTCTCAGAATCTGAACCGAAAGGTTCCCAAAATGAGATTCCTTCGAATCTTAGTTTGTTTCAAATGCAGCACAAACTAGAGGAAAATCTTATTAGCTGGGGGGATTGAGCTTGCAATCTACTCAACCTAGTTGATACAGATGCGCTTTTAGGCCAGACCACCTAAAGGCAGGACTAGAAGTAGTGAACATGATATGCAATGATTTGTATTTTACTCACAAGAGCAAATAAATCTCATGTTTGATGGATAAAGCAATAAGCGTTAAGAACATGCATTTCTTATAATGGCAGGACTAGAAGTAGGGAACCAAGCTTCATTAATTTTTCAGAAAGGAGCTATGTATGTTGAGTTACTGTTACCTTATGATTTTTGGTAGTAACGACTGTGGGATATCATCATATGAGTAAATATTGTAAGGAGATAAACGCATGTTTCTTGCACCAGCCTCTTGTACATCTATGCTTGCTTTTAGTTTATATGAACCCTGCAACATAAAGAGATCGAGGATCTAAGCAAAGCTACTGGAAGTAACTCACAATTTTCAGCAAACTGAGGTGTTGCTATATTCCAAATAATATTTACCCGGCAAATTTGGAAGCTATAACAATTAGATTACACAAAGAAACGGACAAAGAGCTTACTGTAGCATTTGCCTTTAGAGAACAAAATGTCAAACAACTGTCATGCTCAAGAAGTGATGGCTGTGTGCATACCAGAAGAAGAAAAGCTGAGTCAGCAAACAATTTACATAGAAAGCAAAGATGATAGAGAAAATTGAGATTGAAAACAAGGAGACATGTTCTTGGTTGACACTGCAATTTGCCACTGTCATGTCCTTGGTTGAAAATTTACCACAAGCACCATAGGTTAAGTATTGTTCTACAGGCCTATCGTTCCACTTTAGCAAGCATTGAAGATTTTCAATGAAAGAATAGGTATTAATTTGCACCACTCATAAGGGACCATATGATGAAGCTCAGACAGTTTTTTGTGTTAAATAAATATATAAGAAAAGGCAGTCAAATGTTGAAAGTACATGTAGCAATATGCATTATAAATCGTCAAAACTCTAACAGGTGATTTCTTTTCGTGGAGCAACTGTCATATAACAATGGTGGCTCATCTATCCCATAATTATGAATCGAACTGAAGATACGCAGAAAAAATGGAATAAAACGTCAGAATATACAACATGTGCATTAATAACTTTGGAGCATACCTCTATGAAACCAGGGTTCATACTTATTTCTGAAGTTAATTCCACAGTACGCCCCAAACTTAAAGTTACACAATCCAGAGACGAACCAAGTGAATCAATTGGTATTTTACCCCAGAAACATTGGCCTCCAAGCTCTAATAAAATGTACCAGATGTACAATAGTTAGTCCATCAGTAAGACCACAAATGGATTTTTCATTCCTGAGATACAAAACCAGTGATTATGTTTATAATAATTTAAAGGCACAAGTTTGAGACTATATTTGCTAACAGTGGAAGCTACAATAAAGAGAAACCCGTGAACATGGTGAAAGATGAATTTATATTACCCACAGGAGAGAGGGACTTTGGCATGTCGAAAACTAACCGCACATTTTTTAGGATAGTTTATTGCTTTGACCTTAACTACTCTAAAAAAAGGCACTCAGTGTACCACATGCGTCTGTTGAGGGTTTGCTTGTTTGCCACTCATACAGGGTGTGTGCTGGATACTGTATATTATTAAGCTTAAGAGTAAAGTAAGGTTGCCCCCTTCCATCTTTTGGATGCAGAGGTTGAGCAATGGCTTCTAGCATCCATTCAGCCAAGATTTTGGTGTTTGAGAAAAACAAATAGATTAACCCCAATATAACGAACTACTACCTCTGTAACTATTTATAAGACGTTTTCAGAGTCTATGACAGTGTCAAAAGACGTCTTATATTAAGTTACAGAGGGAGTCACAACTTACTTTGAGGAGAAGAATACTCCGCATGGTTCTCTGAGCAGTTTTCACTAAGATTTTGCCCACCTTGGCCTTTTTGAAATGAAGAGAAAAATGGAATCAGATTTTGTGACAGCGAAGAAGCGTTATCCACAAATAATCACATAGGATGCAGACTATACCACGGCTAATAAGGATAATGTCAAGGCCGCGAACTTGGGAGGTTGATAAATTCTTCATATTGGGGATGGTGAATGTGGCTTCAGTGTGGCCACTGTCTCCAGATTCACAGAAGGAAGTCAGGACACAAGCCCGGCTGAACCGATACATTGGAGAATGCTGCAATGTGAAGCTACCAATAAGAAAAAAGACCATCTGATAACACTATCTACAATTAACTTAAAAGGTGCTGTGCTTACCCCTTCACCTGGAGCATCCTTACTAGATCTAGCTAACAGAACATGGAGAGGAAAGATACCATGTGCTGGCAATCGAGTATTTGTGCTTCCAGAAATCGATACTGATATCTGAATCCTACATTTATCAGCACAAACAAACGCAGGTCAGCATTGGCCAGGAACGCAGGTCAGAAATATGAAATAATGCACCCATAGGGTGAGAAATACTTCATTTTAGAATCATTCAACATTTTTACCTCTTTCTTCGTTTTGCTTCTATCTTATAGCGAAGGCATCTTTGAAGCGAAGGGGGCTGCAAAACTCAACTGAGTCACTGGTATCTAAAAGTAAAGTTGCATAATAAACCATGATAAAAGAACAGTTACAAGTATGGGACAAAATCTTGTTACCTTTTCAATGGCTCTTTGTCGAATAGTATCGTACAGCTCAACTGGCTTCCAGTATAATGCTAAACTTTCCTTAGCGGAAAGTTCATCATCTGGAGATAGCTGAGCTCTTGACTTCTGATCACACGTCTGTTCTGTGGACCTGGGGTAACTGAATCCATTGTTCCTACAACACAAACAACAGATGCATCAAAGAAAAAGAAGAATCCATCTCATATCAAGAACAAGGGAACCATCCACTATCATACAAAACAACTTGACTGGTTCCCATAACTAGCCAACTGTAATATACGGACCCCCAGTTAATAATCACTAACTGCCAGAGATAGCCATTTGCCAGCAAAACTCACATGGAGACACTCAGACCTGGCATGCTTCACAGTACACGGTTATTCCAACATTGAGTAAAACTGTAAAAGCATCCAGTGGTTTATTAACAGTACACCTCTACAATGCCAAAAAATCATATAGAATTTGGATTCCAGACCTACCTACCAGACAGTGACAGAACCTTGCAGTTTGCAAAACAGCAACGCGGAGACACTCAAAGCAAAAGAAACGTAGAGGTAACACATAACAGTAAAATTAGCAAAGAGGGTAGTGGATTACGCTGTATCATGATTAGGTAAAGCTAGGCCAGGCATCCTCGCTGTCAAGCACTTCGACTCCCGCTGGGTCACAGGAGACCACCGAAATCAGCATGTACAACAAGTGTCTACACAAAGAACCATATACACAGATTTTGCATCAGTAAAAAGGCATAAAAATCTGCAATTAGGTACCCAAGAAGTGGATTAGATCCTGCAGAAAGATGTGACTGCTCATGACTGGAAGTAAGATAAAACTGCGACAAATCGAATCAAGGACTTACCAACAAAAGAGGTGTTACCCTGGCTAGATCTACAATGACGGCCAGAGGAGAGCAGCCGCTCTTTATGTAGGCTCCGGCAGAAGAACGGCGGAGTGGTTGGGATATGGTGCCTGGCTTGCTTGACTTGTTTCCCGCGCCTGGTCAGATCCAAATGGAGCGTGTGAGCAAGCCCTAGTAGGGAAGGGGATGTGGATCCAGCGGTGCTGCATGTATTTTCAGTCGTCCAATTAACAAAACAATCAAAAATAAAGGTAGCAGTGTGAAAACGAGGATGTGCTAAATTTTGAGTGCTGGCAGGCGTACTGATGTGAATGTACTGCTGCCACATATCAGTGGTGTTCATCATACATACACGTCAATCCAGGGACGGGGGATGGATAGTTTTCAATTCAATTGATCTAGTGTTGCTTTTCTATATATTATTATTTGCCATTTGATAATTCAGATTATTGTTGGCATCCATTTGTCAAGCTATTTTTAGCAATATGATACATAATATGGCCTTATTTGGGCCAAGATGGCCTGGGACACATTGAAAGATCCTGGGTCGACTGAAACCAGGCCCAAGGGAGGAGCCTGAACTGACCCTCCAGCCAGCATGCCACCAGAGCTCGGCGAAGCACATAAGACACAAAAACAGAAGGATGTGGATGAAGGAGTAGGCTCAAGGACAACTCCGACAAAGCAAGTGGAGGCTCATTGCCTGCCTGCA
The DNA here is from genome assembly GCF_018294505.1 of Triticum aestivum. Lineage (NCBI taxonomy): Eukaryota > Viridiplantae > Streptophyta > Magnoliopsida > Poales > Poaceae > Triticum > Triticum aestivum. Next base: position 1,968,758 of record NC_057798.1, read on the forward strand.
AGCTTGGTTCCTAATTTACCTTTTGGTTGTGCATAAGTTACACACCCTTGAGGTAGATGGCAGCATGGACACGCGATGGGGAAGAATCTGTTAACACCCAACACAAGATTTTTTTTAACATGACAAGCTATTAAGAGAAGATAGATGATGGTTGACAAATTCCTTGATGCATAATTTTTTTGTCTAATTCACAGTAGGTTCTGTGTCTGCAGAGCAGGCAGATAGACAGTAAATAAAATAAAATGACCAGATTCCAATTAAGCCCCCCATACTAGGCTCTCTCCTCTCTATACATGTCACGGGTCCCGAGCCGAGCCGGCGAAGGAAGGAGAGGAGGAGGAGGAGGGCGGAGGAAGCGAAGGAAGGGGCGGATCTGCTACCTCCCGAGTTGAGGGCCATCCAGGAGCAGGGGTGGGGCCGCGGCGACTGGAGGACCGGCCAGGTGCAGGGGCGGGGCGGCGGCGAGGTAGACACCTTGAGCGAGCTCTCCCGGGGCGGCGGAGAAGGAAGGCGACCGGCGGCGGGGTAGGTCAGGAGGGCTCGCAAGAGGGGAGGGGGGAAGGGGGCCGCGCGAGGGCAGGGGAGGGCTGCTCGTTCGAGCACCCTACCAAACAACCAAAACAAAAGTAGGTCGCATAGGGAACTTTTTGGCCTATGCATCCTCCATGCATGCTACCTACCAAACACACCCTAACCGATGCGACGACGGGGTCTCCGAATGGAAGGAGAAGAAAAAAGGCAAATCTGCGAAAGATCTGCCGGCAGCGGACAGAAGGAGGTCAGCCGCTGTTTTTGTAGGCTCCGGCAGAAGAACGGCAGCGGCGGCAAAGTGGTTGGGATTTGGGGCCCGGATTGCTTTCCTGCACCCGGTCAGATCCAAATGGAGCGTGCGACCAAGCCCTGGTACGGAAGGGGATGTGGATCCAACGGTGCTGCCTGTATTTCAGATGTCCAATTGAGGAAACAATAATCGAAAACAAAAGGTACCAGTATGACAACGGGGATGCGCTTAATTTGGAGTGCAGACGGATTGCCGTATCGATAGTTTTATAAATTGATCTAGTGTTGCTTCTTTTTTACTTTTCTATATATTATTTGACATTTATGATTCAGATCGGTGTTCTTCCCCGGGACTCCACTGATTTTGGGCCAAGATGGCCTAAGACACGTTGAGACCAGGCCCTGCCAGCACACTGAGACCAGGCTGAAGGAGCCTCAACAAAGCCGAGGACACACAAAAAATGGAAACAGAATGAGCTCGGTAAAGCATGAGTAGGATCAAGGTCGGCTCCGACAACGCGGGTGCAGGCTGTCAAAACTACAGGGGCATGGATTCAACCGAATCTCGTCTTTGCCCGCAAGCTTGGTTCCAGAATTGAGCTTGGCCAATTCAGAGCTCCTCAAATAGCCTACACTGTAAAAAATGTGCCAGTACGACGCTTGACACATAGTGGTCGCTCCCCCTCGTTACGACGTGCCACAGACAACATAAACGCTGCATCTCCAGAAGGAGCCTCTCAGGACATCCATCCCCAGGAGCGGCTTAGAGCTCCATCCTTGGAACCAAGGCACTACTCGGTCCTGAATGAATAAATCGAACACGCGACATCGCCGCGGGCTCGGCTCCGACGCTCATTCTGAACATTGTGCGGATGCCTCTGTGCTGTGTGCAGCTGGTTTCTTGGATTTCTTGATTTGGGAAGGCAATCAAGGGGAGGGGATCCGTAATCCTGCCAAGAATTAATTACTTGCCATCCGTAATCCTACTGGTAACCGCCGACGACGATGGATGGATATATATCCGGTCCCCGAATCAAACAAGAAAACAAAAATGGTGAGTAAATGCTGCCTGGATTGGAACTAGTAAACTAGGAGCGGCGGCGAGGGAGGGAGGGAAGGCGGGGAGGCCGCCGCCTCCGCCCAGTGGAGTCCCGGGGAGCCGCGAGCTAGCTGCCGGCCCCCGTGGGGGAGAAGGGAGATTGAGAGAGAGAGGGGGCGCGAACCTAGGTCAGCCGGGTCGTCGTCGGCTCGGCTCGGCGCGGCGCGGGCTCCCGCTCACGGTCGCCGGTGGCAGCGCGTGGCCGCCGGGAAGGGGCGCGGGGCGCGCGGGAGGAGGGCGCCGGCCGCCGGAGGGAGGAGCGCGCGCGGGGCGGCGGCGGCGGCGCCGGGTGAGGAGCTCGTGGGGAGGGAGCTGGTTTGGTTTCTTGGTGGGAGATTGGCGGCTACGCTGCGGGCGCCCGACCTCTCCACCGAGCCGAGCAGAGCAGCTGCACCTGAAATAAATGAAGTGGCTAAAAACCAAGGTTGCGCAAAAATAACATAAAAGCAACTCTAGCACACCCCGCATCCCGCAGATCAAGGTCGACCAGACCCCGCATCCCGCAGACCAAGGTCGGCCTCTCCATCCAGACGAGCAGAGCAAAGCAGAGCAAGTGCACGTGACATAAATGAGGTGGAAATAAAACTATAAACTCCCTTTTTTGCAGCCGGGTATGAAAAAACTTATTACGGGCAGCGCTAGGCGTCGGTCGGGTGGCCAGGGGGTAAAACACGGCCCTCCCCCGACGGTCCGATCCTGTTGAGAATTACGATTGTGGGGGTGTGGTCGATCATAGCAACACAAAGATTACTCGTCACTGGAAGGCCCGTCTCCATTAACGAGCGCAGAGTTGTCGGTGGAAAATGAGCACCATCGACGGCTCCAGAGGTGCCGCCATCACTGCCGGGGGAGAAGATGGCTTCACCGCGACCACTGGAGCTCATCGACTGGGAGGATGGAGAGTATTTGACAAAAAATTACCACATCCGTCCCACAGAAGTACCACATTTTGAAAACTGACCAAAAACTCCAGATTAGTGCTGATTTCGTGACAAAAAACTACCAAGTTCACTTGATGACGGATTTAACCGTTTTAAAAGCGAATCTAACAGGGCTGGCCCACCGGTCAGGACAGCGGCCGCGCTAATGGCTAACGGCGCTTGCCTGCCACCCGTTAGCCGCGCGAGGGTCAACGGCGTCAGGAACGAAGGAGCTGAGCAGGGGGTGGCCGGGGCCGAGCACTGACCCCGCGCGCGCGGACGAAGCTGGAGCCCGGCGGCCCTTCCCCGCCGTGGCGCCGCTCCCGGCCGAGGAAGCCGACGAGGGAGGAGCAGTGGCATGCACCCTCCGGCCAGCGGCGTCAGAAAGGACGGCTCGGTGACGAGGTGGCGCCAGCGCTTGCACACGGCCGCGCAGCGGAAGAGGTCGGCGACGCAGGGCACGCGCGCAAGGATCTCCAGCACCACGTGCTCCGGCAGCCTCACCAGCGAGGGCGCTTCCAGATCCCTCATCTCGATCTCCTCCCACGACGCGACCGGGTTCGACCGACGCGCCTAGTGGGCGGCAGGCGAGCGCCGTTAGTGGCCGCCGTCCTGACCGGTGGGCCAGCCCTGTCAGAAAGGCGATTAAACTGGTTAAATCTATCATCAAGTGAACTTGGTAGTTTTTTGTCACGAAATCAGCACTAATCTGGAGTTTTTGGTCAGTTTTTAAAATGTGGTACTTCTGTGGGACGGATGTGGTAGTTTTTTGTCAAATACTCGAGGATGGATGGATACGTGCACCGGCGGGGGGGTGGGGGGTGCTTACCAAGGCCGGATAGAAGGCGACACATCCCGGCGCCCAGGAGAAGAGGAGGACGATATGGGTGGATGTATGCATGGCCTGGGGGGTGAAGGGGTGCTTATAAATATTGGAGATGGGGACGGGTCCTAGTAGATGGGAGGGGAGGAGACGACGTCGTCGGATCATTGCATGGATGGAGGGGATGGAGGGCCCAATTGCAGTTGCCAGATCCCAGCCGCCTAGGTACAGATGAGGCAACATTGCAGCGTGCACATCCAACGAAGAGGAAGGGGTTCTTACCAAGGCAGGTGAGAAGGAGACGGATCCAAGCGCCCAGGAGGAGCCAAGGCAATGTTTGCCGAATCCATGCACTCGCTGGGGAGAGCATGTGTGTTTTGGAAGATGCTCATAGGAGTAGGGTACGTGACTTGATATTTGAAGGCTTACTCTCTCGGTGATGCCCATAGGCTTACATGTGATTTTTACCTCTTGTGTTCTATGTTTGGTCGGTGAGTCAACCTTGAATAGTCAAACTCCTTCTGTCGGGATTGTTTAAATCTATCTCCCTACCTTCCATTATCATATGTAATGGTTGACCACACAAACCCATTTCACTACAAAACATGTGATGTCTTGTGACGAAAATCCTCATGATGAGGAAAGAACTATCGCCTAAGACCATTTTCGGTGACGATGACTGTCACAAGCTGAGGCTCGCTCAGGGCAACCCCTTGGCATTTTGGGCGACATTTTGGTGTGATTTTTATTTTTCTGCCATCTCCGTGGTGCATCTTGTATTTGCTCTCTTTTTTTCTTTATTGGTAGAAGCAGCACCTTAAAATGATAAACGATACACTTTATAATGAAACAGTTCAATAGAATAATCATAACTCAAAATCAAAACATGAGAAAACTCTATATGAATGCCTCTGGTAGTTTACCAAGATGTGCAATGATCCGGCAGAGCATAGGCATCAAAAAACAGACAAGCCATAAAAATAATCCACCTTCTATCCATGTACAAAGCAATGCAATCCAATAGTCTTGCAGCTAGAAGTTCAAGAACTATGGAGGTGGGAGGGAGCAAGAGTTGTCGTGGGACTCACCACCTTGGTGCCACCTGTCGTCGGCATCTTGATCAATGTTGTTTGGGTGTGCTACGCCATGGCCGTCGATGATAAGAATGCCTCCGGGGCCGTGTGAGTGGCATCGAAATGGCCTTTCAGCTGACCTACATATTCATCTTTTGTGCTCGATGAAAGGATCGAGATGGACCTAGAGGGGGTGAATAGGTACAATTACAAATTTTATTTTTTACTTAGCAATTTTAGGCAATAATGCGGAATATGAAAGTGAGCCTAACAATTGCAAGTATGATGCTAAGAGCTAAGCAAGGTAAACAAGTAACACAAGTATGTGAGTAAGCAAGCACAATATGATATAAGTAAAGCCTAAGAGACAAGTAACCACAAGTAGGAAGTTAGGGTTAGGGATAACCGCAGCTCCGAGAGACGATGATGTATGTCGATGTTCACTTCCTTGGAGGGAAGCTACGTCACCGTTAGCGAGGTGGATGTTACCACGAAGGCACACCAACGCCATGAAGGCTCACCCTATTCTCCCTTTGAGACAACACCACGAAGGCGTTTCTCAACCACTAGTGGTAGACCTTGGGGTGGTCTCCAAACCCTCACAAACTTTCTGGGGGTAATCACAATGGTCGATTCCTCTTCGAATGACTCCTACCGCCTAGGAGTCTCCAACCTCCAAGAGTAACAAGAACGATGGGGAAAAGCTCAAGACTTGCTCAAAACATGAATTCCTTTGGTGCAAAGGTGGGGAAGGAGTGGTCTATCATTTGAGTGGACAACTTCTGTCAAATGCTCTCAAATCCTTTAGGGATCTAAGATTTGGTGTAGGAGTGTGTGAGAGAGCGTGAAACATGTTCTTGATAGTGTTCAAAGTGAATGGTCAACCCTCTCCCGTGGAGGAAGAGGACTATATATAGTGTTGGTGCAAATATGGTCGTTGTAGTGTAAGTGACAGGGCAGGCCGGACATCCGGGTCAGAGGCCGGACATCCGGCCTGGCGTAGCACTAGTGAAATGAACCAAAAAGCAGAGGGGCCGGACATCCGACATGGCTGGAAGACCCGGACATCCGGCGGTGAGGCCAAACATCCGGCGAAATCATACACTCCAGCCGCTCTCTGGATAGTTGTGGCTGGACATCCGGCTTGGGTAGCCCGGATATCCGGGGAACACGAAGAGCCCAGACATTCGGCATGGAAGGCCGGACGTTCGGCATAAAACCCAGCACACGGTGCACTCTAGACAGCAGGGTGTCGGATATCCGGTGTGCGGCCCGGACATCCGGCGTGCCGCCCAGACATCCGGCGTGCTGCCGGACATCCGGCAAGCAGCCCGGACATCTGGCTTGGGAGCAGAGGCAAAAATTTTAGCACCAAAATATTTTGTGTGACCCTAAGATTTTGAAGCCAGGAATTTAGTGGCATGTGCAAGTCCTTTACTAACCCTACCGATCCCCTCTTAATAGTGTGGGATCCTATACTCAAGAATAACAAATATACAATATTTTTGATACTTCTTCTTTGAGTGAGATCAACTCCATATGTTCATGATCCACACAACCTTGATAATCCGGGGACTAACACGTGAGATTCACTTGATGAACATAGTTAGTCCCCTACATGTATATTGTCATCAACATCAAAACTTGATGTAAGGCATGATTGCACTTTCAATCTCCCCCTTTTTGTTTCTTGATGACAATCATACATGTAGTATCATAGATAGAATAAATATATTTAGCAGTGTAATTCATGAGAGCATAATACAATATATGTTCCCATTTGCTTTAGCTCCCCCCTCATTGTGTGCATAAGATAATTATGTTAGAATGCAATACACGTAGGACGTAGCACACATGAAAACACAACATCAACATCAACCATAGCATCAACAACCCATAGCCACAAAGATAATAAGATAGTCTCATACGATTAAGTACCATATGTAGCATACATAGAGAGTTTGAATAATAGCGAACAAAAATAGCAACATATAGCACTACAACTAGTCATCTAAGGAACTACTTCTCCCCCTTTGACAGCAATATGCAAAAAGGGGCGAAGATAACGAGAAGAGCAACACTGAAATCACTCCTGGCAGATGTCAACATCATCAGCGATCCCCTCAAAGAACTCGGCGTACTTGTCACGAGTCGGGAACCCGAAGGTGAAAGAGGACGGTTCCGCGGGAATAGGATCATCATCACTCAAGGGACTCCCACGGTCGCACGCTGCTTGAGCTGGTTCTTGGAGAGAATGAGGCGCTTCTGAACATCATGGTTTTGCTGACAGTTAAAAGTGATAGCCTTCATAATAGCAGACTAAACCTTACCCGAGAACAAGGCAAGGCGTCCACGAGGCATTGTCGAGGAGGAAGGCATGGAAGAACCCGTGGGCTGAGTCCCACTAGCAAACCTCCTAGGCTGACTAGGTGCAGCAGATGGTTCAGGAGCTGCCATGTGCATATGAGTCGAAGGTTTCCAAATGGAATGCACAACAGTCTTAGCAACCTCAAAGGGAGTAGTGTTGTCAATCAGTGCCTGAATGAATGGATCATGAGGGAATTGGCGCATCTGAAGAAAGCTGGAGACACGGATCTCATGCCAAATGTAATGGGCTGTGTCAAGTGGCTCTGTAGGCTTGTCATGCATACGTACCATCAAATCAATGCAGTAGTTGCGAGCCCTCGAGCAATCCCCCTTCTTAGGATAAAGCGTGAGAAGCACAATTTGATAGAGAATGTAGTATGGTGTCTGGAAGATGGGTACTTCATTGGGTGGATACTCACCTTCCTCCGGGGTGAGCTGAGTGGTAGGCTTAACAAGCGCCATGCAAGCATAAACCCCTTTGGGCCTATGTAGTGGATCCAAACTGTGGATTTTATGGCTAACACCAGAGAAGCCCAAAATCTGAACAAAACATTCATAGGTGATGCTCCAGCACTGTATCATCGGTCATCCAGGTGAGAGTGTTGTTGGGGCCAAAGAAGCAGGTGGCATATAACTGAAGGATGGCAACTTCATTCCAATAACACTTGAAAGTCATTGCTGGACTGAGAGCCATATCATCAATGATCTTGACCGTGTTGTCAGGAAACATGGCGGGATGATCACGCATGAATTGAAGATCCAAGTATTTATGAGGAGCAAGTCCATGCCCACGGATGAAGCTAGAGTAGAGACCATGCTGCATGCGAGGATGGAACCGAGGATCCTCTGCATCCGCCACCATCTCATATGGGTTGGTATCCCGTCAAAACTGAAGATATGGACCATCCCCCACGGTCTTGAAATCGTGAGTGGGGCGAGCCCCGCTGAAAGGGATCTCCATGGAGATGTGACAACCATGGATAATGGGCAACATAGAGCCCCGGATTGGAGGCACAGGCGCCCTCCGGGTACCCGGTTTCGACTGGCAAACAGAGCTCCTACGGGCAATGTCCTCCCCTTCCTCCCCAACATAGTCTGCATTATCCAGATCGGAGGCCGACGAACTGGGTGAGGGAGCCCGACGCTTCTTCTTAGAACCGGTGGTGGTCTTCTTGGGTCCGGTGGTGGTCCGCTTCTTCTTAGGTTGAACATGTTCCTAGGAGTCGGTGGAACCTTGCCGGCGATCGACTGAAACGGATACACGATTAGGATACCGATGAGAAGTAGCCAAAAAGGTATGAACAAGGATAAAGCAATTAAACAGTGGGGATGTGGACATTTTTGAACATGACCATAGGACAAGTCCGAGTGGTAGATAAAAAATTGACATGCCCATGGTTAAGTTGTTTAGCCAAGTACATAGAGGGGAATTTGGGCTAGGCAAGTGACATCAAATCAATAGAGGGATATATATAAACCTAGAATAGTTGAGGCAAAATAAGAGAAGGCAAGAACAGAAATGACCATATACCCCGTGATGAAGGAGGAGGACCGCTTTGCTTGGTACGCGCCATGAGGAACTCCGGCGACCCACCCTCGAGTCAACACCCCAACTGGCCCTTCCCGGGTGATTCACACCGCAACCCAGGAAATGGATTGGGTGGGAGAGTAGATCAGGAAGAGGAGAAGGCATGGAGAAGAGATCGGGTCCGAATGAGGGAGGAGATGGTCAGGGCGGTCCGGAGCACAGCCCGGCAGCGGCGGCGACGTGAGATAGGTGGGGAGCGAGAAGGGAAGAAAGGGGGAAATGCCCCCAAATCCCAAGCCCCCCCCCCCCGCCCCCGTATTATGTGTCTGTGCGCGTATGAGCCGGACATCCGGTGGAAAAGCCCGGATATCCGGCGACAGGAGGTCAGGGAACTGAATACCAGGGCCTAGATATCCGGCTACTCGAGGCGCCCGAAGTTGTTTTGAGCAGCTGAAAAACATCCAGGGCCCAATGTCCGGCAGTGGGGCTGTATGTCCGACCACTAGACAAAGATACCAACTGGTAGTAAGGTATGTATGGGCCATATAATGATATTTTGATATAGACTCTGCCAAGGAGATTTAGAGATTTTAGAGATGATGTACTAAGAAATTTGGCTACAGTACGATACGCAAGATAACCAACAACATTAAGCGTGGAAAGATCCATATAAGCAATGCACGAGCGGTGACCGAAGTCACCATGTTTGAGCATATGAGACATATTACCGCAAAGATTTTAACTTTGGGTACATAGTCACTACTCCATCATTTAAAGCACCATAGTTTGAAAAACATGATAACTTTGAGAGTGTTTGTTCTATTTATGCATTATGTAGGGAGAGAGTATTCATGAGTTGAATGTCTCCCCCTAAATATATGCCTACATGAAGTCAAGACATTAAGTAAATGCATGTATGGGTACTGGATTTCACATAATGTTGTTAAGCTCCAAGATACCAAGTTCACGCCTAAGTTGACAAAACCTTGCTTCATCCAATGGCTTGGTGAAAATGTCTGCAAGTTGCATGTCTGTACCAACATGAGCAATATCAATGTCACCCTTTTCCACATGATCTCTCAAGAAATGATATCTAATATCAATGTGCTTGGTGCGAAGATGATCTTTGGGATTCTCAGTAATACTGATGGCACTTTCATTATCACATAGAAGAGGCACATGTCTATAGGTGATACCGTAATCCTTCAAAGGTTGCCTCATCCATAGTAAATTGAGTTGCACAACCTGCGGTTGCAAAGTATTCGGCTTCGGCGATGGAGAGGGCGACGCAATTTTGCTTCTTAGAGGACCAACTTACCAGGGAGCGTCCAAGAAATTGACATGCACCGGAGGTGGACTTCCGCCCCACTTTGTCTCCAGCCCAATCCACATTTGTGTACCCAATGTGATCAAACTTAGCATCCTTGGGGTACCATAGACCCAACTTTGGGGCGTGAACAAGGTATCCAAGAATATGCTTAACCGCCTTATGATGAGTTTCCCCAAGGGAAGCTTGAAATCTCGCACACATGCATACACTGAACATGATGTCTGGTCTAGATGCACAAAGATAAAGCAATGAACTAATCATAGAGCGGTAAATAGATGGGTCGAAAGGGATACCGCTTGTGTCTTCACTGAGTACAATTTTTGTTTGCATGGGGGTCTTACAAGGACCAACATTTGTCATGTCAAACTTCTCTAGAATATCCTTGAGGTATTTTGTTTGAGATAAGAAAAATCCTTCTTGAAATTGCTGTATTTGAAATCCGAGAAAGAACTTCAAGTCTGCATTGAGTGACATTTGAAAGTTCTTGGTCATGGAAGCCGCAAACTTCTTGCACAAATGAATGTTAGGGGAACCAAAAATGATGTCGTCTACATAGATTTGGCATAAGATCAAATCACCCCTTTCCCTCTTAGTAAAAAGAGTGGGATCGATCACCCCTCTCACAAAACCATCATCGAGTAAAAACTTCTTAAGATGATCATACCAAGCACGAGGTGCTTGTTTGAGGCCATACAATGCCTTGTGAAGTTTATACACATAGTCCTTGTGATCGGGATCAACAAACCCAGGTGGTTGTGATAAAAATACTTCTTCTTGTAGAGGACCATTAAGGAAAGCACTCTTCACATCCATTTGATGTAATGTAAAACCATTGAAAGCAGCATAGGCAAGTAACATGCGAATAGATTCAAGACGGGTAACGGGAGCAAAGGTCTCACCAAAGTCCAAACCTTCAACTTGTGAGTACCCTTGAGCCACTAACCTTGCCTTGTTGCGGATGATTGCACCATTCTCATCTTGCTTGTTCTTGAAAATCCATTTTGTTCCAATGACATTGTGTTCTGTAGTTGATCTCTTGACTAATGACACACTTGGTTGCGTTCAAAACTGTTCAACTCTTCTTGCATAGTGATACGTCTCCAACGTATCTATAATTTTTGATTGTTCCATGCTATTATATTACCTGTTTTGGATGTTTATGGGCTTTACATTACACTTTTATATCATTTTTGGGACTAACCTACTAACCGGAGGCCCAGCCCGTATTGTTGTTTTTTCTGCCTATTCTAGTGTTTCGAAGAAAAGGAATATCAAACGGAGTCCAAACGGAATGAAACCTTTGGGAGTGTGATTTTTGGAACAAGCGTGATCCATAGGACTTGGAGTGCAAGTCAAGAAGCAATTGAGGAAGCCACGAGGGTGCAGGGTGCGCCCCCCTACAGGGCGCGCCCCCTATCTCGTGGGCCCCTCGGGCGTCCACCGATGTACTTCTTCCTCCTATATATACCCATATACCCCGAAACCAGCACGGGAGCCACCGAAAAACTATTTCCACCATCGTAACCTTCTGTGTCCGCAAGATCCCATCTTGGAGACGTCGCCGGCACTCTGCCGGAGGGGGAATCCACCACGGAGGGCCTCTACATCAACTCCAAGGCCTCTCCGATGAGTTGTGAGTAGTTTACCACAGACCTTCGGGTCCATAGTTATTAGCTAGATGGCTTCTTCTCTCTCTTTGAATCTCAATACCATGTTCTCCTTCCTCTTCTTGGAGATCTATTTGAAGGAAATATGCCCTAGAGGCAATAATAAAGTTATTATTTATTTCCTTATATCATGATAAATGTTTATTATTCATGCTAGAATTGTATTAACCGGAAACATAATACATGTGTGAATACATAGACAAACATAGTGTCACTAGTATGCCTCTACCTGACTAGCTCGTTTATCAAAGATGGTTATGTTTCCTAGCCATGGACAAAAGAGTTGTCATTTGATTAATGGGATCACATCATTAGGAGAATGATGTGATTGACATGACCCATTCCGTTAGCCTAGCACTTGATCGTTTAGTATGTTGCTATTGCTTTCTTCATGACTTATACATGTTCCTGTAACTATGAGAATTATGCAACTCCCGTTTACCGGAGGAACACTTTGTGTACTACCAAACGTCACAACGTAACTGGGTGATTATAAAGGAGTACTACAGGTGTCTCCGAAGGTACATGTTGAGTTGGCGTATTTCGAGATTAGGTTTTGTCACTCCGATTGTCGGAGAGGTATCTCTGGGCCCTCTCGGTAATGCACATCTTTATAAGCCTTGCAAGCAATGTGACCAAATGAGTTGGTTACAGAATGATGCATTACGGAACGAGTAAAGAGACTTGCCGGTAACGAGATTGAACTAGGTATTGGATACCGACGATCAAATCTCGGGCAAGTAACATATCGATGACAAAGGGAACAACGTATGTTGTTATGCGGTTTGACCGATAAAGATCTTCGTAGAATATGTAGGAACCAATATGGGCATCCAGGTTCCGCTATTGGTTATTGACCGAGAATAGTTCTAGGTCATGTCTACATAGTTCTCGAACCCGTAGGGTCCGCACGCTTAACGTTACGATGACAGTTATATTATGAGTTTATGAGTTTTGATGTACCGTAGGAGTTCGGAGTCTCGGATGAGATCGGGGACATGACGAGGAGTCTCGAAATGGTCGAGACGTAAAGATCAATATATTGTACGACTATATTCGGAGTTCGGAAAGGTTCCGAGTGATTCGGGTATTTTTTGGAGTACCGGAGAGTTACGAGAATTCGCCGGGAGAAGTATTGGGCCTTATTGGGCCATACGGGAAAGAGAGAGGGGCTGCCTAGGGCAGGCCGCGCGCCCCCCAAGGCCTAGTCCGAATTGGACTAGGGGGAGGGGCCGCACCCCCTCCTTCCTTCCCTTCTCTCTTCCCTTTCCTTCTCTTCTACTCCTACTACATGGAAGGTCTCCTAGTTGGACTAGGAAAGGAGGGAGTCCTACTCCCGGTGGGAGTAGGACTCCTCCCTGGCGCGCCCTCCCTTGGACGGCCGCCCCCTCCCCCTTGCTCCTTTATATACGGGGGCAGGGGGGCACCCCATGACACACAAGTTGATCTACGGATCGTTCCTTAGCCGTGTGCGGTGCCCCCCTCCACCATATTCCACCTCGGTCATATCGTCGCGGAGTTTAGGCCAAGCTCTGCGCCGGATGAAAATCATCATCGTCACCACGCCGTCGTGCTGACGGAACTCATCCCCGAAGCTTTGCTGGATCGGAGCCCGGGGATCGTCATCGAGCTGAACGTGTGTTGAACTCGGAGGTGCCGTACATTCGGTGCTTGGATCGGTCGGATCGTGAAGACGTACGACTACATCAACCGCGTTGTCATAACGCTTCCGCTTACGGTCTACGAGGGTACGTGGACTGCACTCTCCCCTCTCGTTGCTATGCCATCACCATGATCTTGCGTGTGCGTAGGAAATTTTTTGAAATTACTACGTTCCCCAACAGTGGCATCCAAGCCTGGTTTTATGCGTAGATGTCATATGCACGAGTAGAACACAAGTGAGTTATTAGCTAGATGGCTTTTTCTCTCTCTTTGAATCTCAATACCATGTTCTCCTTCCTCTTCTTGGAGATCTATTCGATGTAATTCTTTTTGCGGTGTGTTTGTCGAGATCCGATGAATTGTGGGTTTATGATCAAGTTTATCTATGAGAAATATTTGAATCTCCTCTGAATTCTTTTATGTATGATTGAGTTATCTTTGAAAGTTTCTTCGAATTATCGGTTTGGTTTGGCCTACTAGATTGATCTTTCTTGCCATGGGAGAAGTGCTTATCTTTGGGTTCAATCTTGCGGTGTCCTTTCCCAGTGACAGCAGGGGCAGCAAGGCACGTATTGTATTGTTGCCATCAAGGAGAAAAAGATGGGGTTTATATCATATTGCATGAGTTTATCCCTCTACATCATGTCATCTTTCTTAAAGCGTTACTCTGTTCTTATGAACTTAATACTCTAGATGCATGCTGGATAGCGGTCGATGTGTGGAGTAATAGTAGTAGATGCAGGCAGGAGTTGGTCTACTTGTCACGGACGTGATGCCTATATACATGATCATGCCTAGATAATCTCATAATTATTTGCTTTTCTATCAATTGCTCGACAGGAATTTGTTCACCCACCGTAATACTTATGCTATCTTGAGAGAAGCCACTAGTAAAACCTATGCCCCCTAGGTCTATCTTTCATCATATACGCTTTCAATCTACTTTTATTTGCATCTTTAATTTTCCAATCTATATCACAAAATACCAAAAATATATTTATCTTATCATATTATCTCTATCAGATCTCACTTTCACAAGTGGTCGTGAAGGGATTGACAACCCCTTTATCGCGTTGGTTGCGAGTTCTTTGTTTGTTTGTGTAGGTGCGTGGGACTTGTGAGGAGCCTCCTACTGGATTGATACCTTGGTTCTCAGAAACTGGGGGAAATACTTACGCTACTGTGCTGCATCACCCTTTTCTCTTCAAGGAAAACCAACACAAGCTCAAGACGTAGCACATAGCAACGAGCCAATCATTGTCCATCAATGCATCTTGTACCTTAAGTGGATCAAAACTAGAGACAAATGAGAAGTGAGCACAAAAGGTTGTCCAATATTTACGAGTGACTCCACCTTCCGATATGCCGGTAAGAATTTGATCAACATCAACACGACCGGCCACTCAGGGCATGATGGAGGTTACGGTTTCACGAGGCTCAACTTCATGTCCATCATCCACATCCTCAACATATGGATTATTAATGTGTGGTGGAAGATCTTCTTCATATTGCATTTGTTGAGGTTCATCATCAGTGATTGCACTTTCTTGTTCTTGCTCTTGGTGATGATCATGCTCTTGAGGATGATCATGGTGAGGGACTTGATCTTCTTCTTGTACTTGAACTACATGCATCGGTTGAGAAATAGGAGCTTATGGTGGTATGGGTGTTGAAGTGGTTTGATGATGTGTGAAACTTCCATCTTCTTCTTCATCATCATCAGGTTCTTGTTCCATGGGAAGAAGAGCACCAACACCCATGGTCAAAATATCTTGAGAAGAATCTTCTTCACCTACATCACTTAGATCAACTTTCTCCCCATGGGAGCCATTAAATTCATCAAACACCACGTCACAAGTTTTTACAACACATCCATTGGATTTGTTGTAGACTCTATAGGCGTGAGAGTTTGATCCATAGCCAACAAATATGCCCTCAATTGTTTTGGATTGAAATTTTCCTAGCCGTTATCTTTTGTTGAGGATGAAACATTTGCACCCAAATACACGAAAGTACTTGACATTTAACTTGTTCCCGGTTAGGAGCTCATATGGAGTCTTTTCCAATATTGTGCGGAGGAAGAGCTGGTTTGGTGCATGGCATGCAGTGTCGACAACCTCAGCCCAAAAACTATGTGGCGACTTGTATTCATCCAACATGGACCTTGTCATATCCACAAGTGTACAGTTCTTCCTTTAGGCAACACCATTTTGTTGAGGCTTGTATGGTGCGGAATATTGATGCTCAATCTCTTCATCACTAAGAAATTCTTCCAAGGTGTAGTTCTTGAACTCGGAGCCATTATCACTTCTTATTGCCAAGATTTCTTTGTCAAACTTGCGTTGTGCTTTCTTGGCAAAATCAAAGAAGGAGATCTTCGTCTTGTCCTTGGACTTGAGGAAAAACACCCATGTTTATCTTGAGTAATCATCAACAATGACAAGTCCATACTTTTTCCCACCAAGACTATCCCATGAAGGAGGCCCAAAAAGATCCACATGAAGGAGCTCCAAAGGCCTTGAAGTGGATACAATATTCTTGGGTGGGTGCTTTGATTGATGTTGCTTCTCGAATATGCATGCACTACACACACAATGTTTCTCAAATGAGACATTGGTTAGTCCAAGGATGTGATTACCCCTTTAAGAGATCTTGAAGATTGCTCATGCCGACATGGGCTAGCCGGTGATGCCATAGCCACCCCTCGTCGGCCTTGGCCATTAGACAAGTTGCATGGAATGTACTCTCTTTCGAGAAATCAACCGTGTAAAGGTTGCCATCCAACTCTCCAACAAAGGCCACTTCGAGAGTATCTCTCTTAAAGACTTTCACATCAATTAGTCCAAATAGTGTATCATAACCAACAGAAGCCAATTGATGAACAGAAAGCAAATGTTATTTAAGGGATTGGACAAGCATGACATTTGCAAGAGACATGTCATTTGTGATAGCCACCTTGCCCAACCCGAGTACCTTTCCTTTTGATCCTCAACCAAACACAATGCTCATAAATGGTTGAATAGCTTCCATGAAATCGTAAAGAAATTTTCTATCTCTGGTCATATGGTTGGTACATCCACTATCGATCACCCATTTGACTCCACCAGAGAAAGCAACCTACACACAGTTGTGACTTGGTTAGAGGCACCCATTTTGCAATGGGACCTCTCAAGTTAGTCACAAGGGTCTTAGGGACCCAAATAGCATAAAAATGGAATGAATTACAAGGACCAACAAATTTTGCATAAACTTCTCCATCCTTAGTTTTACGAAGTACATAGGATGAAGGCATAAACTCTTTTGGCTTGTTGAGAGTGGGCATGCCCCTTGTGGCCTTCACACTCACAACCTTACCTTTCTCCTTGCGCCCTTCTCGAACAAATGTTTCCTTGAGAGGGGTGGTGCACTTTTGAGAAAAGGTCTTCTTCTTGCTTGTGCTTGGGTCAAACCCAAGCCCTTCCTTGGCAAACACTTCATTGTGTTGGCCCAACACCTCATTAAGGTTCTTTTGTCCTTGAGCACATGTCATGAGTCCTCTCTCGAGTTGTGCCTTTAGAAAGCGATTCTCCTCAAGAATAGATGCTAGGTCACGACTAGAGTTAGTAGAACAAGCATCAACATTAACAATAGGAGAAGAGTAAACCTTGGCTAGGGTTTCAAGATAAGTAAGCTTGAGTGTCTCAAAACTCTTTGTAAGAAGGGTGAGCTCTTCTTCCTTATTCTTGAGAGATACGGATATAAGCTCACAATCCTTAGAGCGAGAAGCATGAGATTTCACAAGCTTACTTTTCTCACTCATAAACTCCTCGCAAGAGTCCTTAGCCTTTTTCAAGGAGGCAAGTTCTTTAGCATCAACATCAACGTTTGCACCAATTTTAAAGCATAGTTCATCATTTCGTGCTTCCTCATATTGGACTTTCCGCTCAAGGATTTCATATTTTTCCTTTTCCTCGGTGATGGGGGTTTCGAGTTCCTTAATGGTGATGGTGTGCTTACTCACCATCTCCATAATCATACGAAACATAGTGAGCTTCTTTCCTTTGAGGGAGCACATGAACTTAGTTAGTTTAGCAAGCATAGGATCATCTATATCATCATCATCATAATTATCCTCCGCGTCAAGATACTCATCACAAGGAGTAGAAGGAGTGAAAAGAGGAGGGTTTGACCGTGGGGTTACCTTGACCTTTTCAGGAGAGTTTTGGTCCTCTCCATCTTCTACCATGGCCTTTGCCATTAGGCACTTGTGAGCGTTGCCCTTGTAGTCTTTCATATAGTTGTAGGTGACAACATCACCACTCTTGTTGACTAGCCTAAAGGTGTTTTGATAATCGTGAGCTACTCCAACAACACCACTCACATCATCCGGATCAGATTCTTCATGAGCAACCTTTGCTTTCCCATCTCTCTTCTTGAGCTTGGAGTTCAAAGGATTTGGCAACTTCTTCTCGGGAAAGGTCTTGGGAAACCTTGGTTTATCTTCTCTCTTCTCATAAGGACAATCGTTAGAGAAGTGGTTGGTTTCTTCACAGTTATAGCATTTTCTCACTTTCTTCTTCTAGAATCTTCCCTTGAATTTCCCCGCGCTAAACTTCTTGACAAAGAGGGCAATGTCTTCATATGAAGGGCTCTCATCGGAGTCAATCTCATCACCATCTTCATCAGCATCATCTTCTTCTTCTTCACTTTGCTCTTCTTCACATACATTCTTGGCCTTCAATGCAAGATTGATCTTTGATGTTGAGGTACCATGCATGGCAAGATGTTTTGAAGCATTTGCCTTTGACTCTTCAAATAGTTAGAAAGTGGATATGATGTCATACGGAGTCATTTCCTTGAATCCATGGTGTTGTCTTATGTGCCGCACCATTTGGTGATGATATGGAGCAAGAGCATGAAGCAACTTGTCCACAAGAAATCGCTTAGTCAAGTTGAATCCAACTTTTGTCTTGTCACAATCACAAGACTCAATGTCGGTGGTGAGAGTCATGAGACACTCAAGGAGCTCCTTGGGGATTCACCTTTCTCCATACAAAAGTTTTGCAATTGACCCTTGGCAATTTCATATTGAGCAAGCCGAAGAGTGGGGGTACCGGTCTTGGTCCTCACAATGTTATCCCATAATTCCTTGGCACTTGTGATGTGTATGTATGGTCTCCTTTGCTTGTCAGTCATACCTCTCCTTATGCACATGGTTGCGGTTTCGTTGAGATTCTTGTCATATACTTCTCTTGGTGTAACATTCTTCGGGTCAACCACTTGGTAACCGTACTCCAGGATCTCCAAAATCTCATCGTTTCCATACCGAAGATGATCTTGCATAACAACTCTCGACAAAGCAAAATCAGTAGTGTCATCAAGTAAAGGAGGTTTGCCTTGAGGATTATAATTTTTTTTCTCTATTTGAGATCTTGCATAAAGCCATGGAACACTGGAGTTATCATTGCTAGGGGGTTGTTGGCCAAGTGAAGGAGTAGGCATAGTTGGCCTCGAGGCCGTACCACCTGAAAGTGGTGCAAGCAACGTGGTTAATGTGGCTAGTCTCATTTGGACCAAGGCCTCAAGAGAAGCATCATGCTCCTCCTTTTGCTTAGCAAGGGCCCGTTCCACATCCTCAGAAGTAAAGGACTTGGTTTCCGTAGAAGCATCACCCCTATCCTTCGGATCCGCAACAAGGGGAGTCCCCTCGGGGTTCATCTCTCTCTAGGGCGGTTAAGCCACAAGAATAGAGCATGAGGCTCTGATACCAATTGAAAGGATAGAGATGGACCTTGAGGGGAGGGGGTGAATAGGTATAATTACAAATTTTAATAGTTACTTAGAAATTTTGGGCAATAACGCGGAATATGAAAGTGAGCCTAACAATTGCAAGTATGGTGCTAATTAAGAGCTAAGCAAGGTAAAAAATTAACACAAGTATGTGAGTAAGCAAGCACAATATGACATAAGTAAAGCCTAAGAGACAAGTAACCACAAATATGAATTTAGGGTTAGGGATAACCGCAACTCCGAGAGACGAGGATGTATGCCGATGTTCACTTCCTTGGAGGGAAAGCTACGTCATAGTTAGAGAGGTGGATGTTACCACGAAGGCGCACCAACGCCACGAAGGCTCACCCTATTCTACCTTTGAGACAACACCATGAAGGCGTTTCTCAACCACTAGTGGTACACCTTGAGGTGGTCTCCAAACCCTCAAAAAAATTCCGGGGGTAATCACAATGGTCGATTCCTCTCCGAATGACTCCTACCGCCTAGGAGTCTCCAACCTCCAAGAGTAAAAAGAACGATGGGGAAAAGCTCAAGACTTGCTCAAAACACGAATTCCTTTGGTGCAAAGGTGGGGAAGGAGTGGATCTATCACTTGAGTGGACAACTTCTCTCAAATGCTCTCAAATCCTTTAAGGATCTAAGATTTGGTGTAGGAATGTGTGAGAGAGAGTGAAACGTGTTCTTGAGAGTGTTCAAAGTGAATGATCAACCCTCTCCCATGGAGGAAGAGGACTATATATAGTGTTGGTGCAAATATGGTCGTTGTAGTGTAAGTGACAGGGCAGACCGGACATCTGGGTCAGGTGCCGGACATCCGGCCTGGCGTAGCACTAGTGAAATGAACTAGAAAGCAAAGGATAAGACAGAGGGGCCGGACATCCGGGGCAAAGTCTAGACATCCAACATGGCTAGAAGACCCGGACATCCGGCAAAATCATACACTCCAGTTGCTCTCTGGATAGTTTTGGCCGGACATCCGACTTGGGAAGCTTGGATATCCAGGGAACACGAAGAGCCTGGACATCCGGCATGGAAGGCCGGACATCCGGCATAAAAACCAACACACTGTGCACTCTGGAGAGCAAGGTCCTGGATATCCGGCATATGGCCCGGACATCCAGCAAGCAGCCCGGACATCCGGCTTGGGAGCAGAGGCAGAACTTTTAGCATCAGAATTTTTTGTGTGACCATAAGATTCTGAAGCCAGGAATTTAGTGGCATGAGCAAGTCCTTTACTAACCCTACCGATGCCCTTTTAATAGTGCGGGAACCTATACTCAAGAGTAACAAACATACAATCTTTTTTATACTTCTTCCTTGAGTAATATCAACTCCACATGTTCATGATCCACACACCTTTGATGATCCGGGGACTAACACCTGAGATTCACTTGACGAACATAGTTAGTCCCCTACATGTATATTGTCATCAACATCAAAACTTGATGTAAGAGCATGATTGCACTTTCACTCAGTCGGAAGCAACTCATGTCCGTGAGCTTACTCTTCTATTGTTCAGCACCAACATCGGCATCTCGATATCTATCGTCAACCTCTTCATCCTTCACATTGATGAGTGATATTTTTACACTCCTCTACCCTTGGTTTAAACCGACATGTTTCATTTTAGCCGAGATATTCGCTCTGATATTGCCACTAATGTCTAATGAATGCAAATGATTCTACAAATCCTCTCTTTCATTGTGTATCTACAGGAAATGGGCTAAACATGGACGAAATCAAGCAAATAACAAGGAAAGTAGTAAATGAGGAGATAGAAGAAATCGGGTGAAGGCGCACCAACAAGTCTAGAGAAAAAGACGACGTTCCATACGACCATGATCGCTTGTATGAGTAGTCATATGGCATGGAAACCGAGGTAGATCATCCACTTGAACAACTTTTATGAAAGGGGGCGAGGCCAAAATGTTAACAGAACGTCCGTGAGAAGAACTATATCAAAGCCATCCTCATCCATCTTCATCAACCCTAGCCGTCGTCATTTCCATCTCCATAGCCACCATATCCACCCTAGTTATTCCATCACTAGATCATGCTTGTAATCGTGTATCACACACGACATTCGTTGTAAGACATATTATCAGTCAATTCATCTTCATGATGTGTTATACGATGAGTTCTTGATGTGATCTGATCTCCATGTGTGAGTAGTTCGGTAAGGTATGGGTTGAGGCAATAACCTTGCAACCCGGTGTATTTGTTGAAGGGATCAATGGAAGTGCTTTGAATTAACATCCCATATGTGTGAAAATAAAACTTTTCCGTAGATGTCTCTTGTCTCATTCACGTTCTTCATCCCTGCAGGTAGCCAGGATCATGAGGAACGAACCACGAAGAGGCTAAGGATAGAGAGATTGTGAAGTGTTATTCTGAAGACCAGTGACATAAAGGTTTAGTACGGTAAGACGGATCCAAACTCTGGGGATTCAAGAGGTGTAGTCATTAAACACTCAAAGCTCTTGTCTAATTATTGCAATCTTAATTGTCAAGGCAACCCCGCGATATGGATACGACTTTGGTTGGACAAATGACTCTTGATGTAGGACGCGTGTCGGTCAAGATGTAATTTGGACACATCCCCCACTTCGGTTCATAACAAGCACATCTCGATGGGTGACTTCTAGCACACAAATTAATATCATATTTGATCCCATCACAAATATATGATTGTAAGCATGAAGACCTCATACCCATGCCTCTTTTTGTTACAAGTGTTTCCCTACAAGTACTTTGATTTTGATCCGGCCAAAAGCTGGAATTGTTTCTTTAACAAAAGCTTGCTTGAGATCCTAGCTTCAAGGGGATCCTTCTCCCATGGATTTGATAACTCAGGGTCACCTCTGGGAAAAGGGTGAGGATCCTTGCTACTCCATTTCTGGATCACTAAAGGAACTAATCAAGCCTTTTGCTGATGCCGTTGCCTGGGAGGAGTTTGTGTCCCTATTCTTTGTGTTTAGAGTTTGTTAAAGTTTAGCTTCAATTTTTTGTTTCAGTTTTAGTTTTAATTTTTGTTGCAAGTATTGTCAGTTGAAAACACCAAAAAGATTACCATGGCTCATAATCTTGGAAGTTTCGCTACTCCTAGTAATAACTTTTGTGTGAACCTATAGCACAACCTGATGCTGCTGTCACCGAGTATGAGATAAAACCGAACTTAGTCTCTACGGTTCAACATGACCAATTTGGAGGCTCTCCTTCTGAGGATGCCGATATGCACTTGCATAATTTTACTGAATTGTGCAACACACATTAGAGATTATGATCCTGACGCTTTGAAGTTGCGTCTATTTCCTTTCTCTTTGAGAGGAAAATCTAAAGAATGGCTTCTAGCTTTACCTAGAGGCAATATAACTTCATGGGCTTATTGGTGCAACAAGTTTTTGACTAAGTTTTGCCCACCTGCAAAAATTATGCAACTACGTTCTCACATAACGAGTTTTAAGCAGGAAGATCGTGAGCCACTAGCGCTTGCTTGGGATCATATGAAGGAAGCCTTGATGAATTGTCCTAATCATGGGATGGAAGAGTGGTTGATCCTTAATTTGTTCTATAATGGTTTAAGTCCTATATCAAGAACTATGCTTGATACAACAGCAAGAGGAACTATCATGGGTAAGCCCAACATGATGGCAAGAAGCTAGTTGATGATATGCAAGAGAACCATGACCAATGGCATGTTGGAAGAACAACCACAACCAAAAGAGCCAATGCGGTTGAAGAAAAGAGTACAGAGTTAACCGATAAAATGGATGAACTCGTCTCCGTCATTAAATGGATGAACTCGTCACTGCTACAACTATGCTAAGTTTTCAGGTCAAGAAGCGGAGGGCTATCTAGACGTACCGATTACAATTGAACCAAAACCTTCTCGTTATTTCAGTTTAAACAACCGAGTTCCTTATGATACGGATTTCTCTCTATGTTGCTCGAGGACGGTCAAGTTTAAGCTTGGGGAGTTGATGAATGATATTTTGACACTCCTCTGCACTTCTTGACGACGAGCACTGCAATATAGACTAGTGAACTTCGCGTCGGAAAAAACTGCACGCAGTGTTTTTTTGGTACTGTTTTCGCTCTAATTTTTTTATTGTTTATCGGAACAAGGCGTATAATATACCGTTGAAAAGCTATGGATTAGACGCAACTTCGCTATGTTGAACACTTTTCGAGATTCCTCGCGGTTTAAGAGCAGTTTCAAAAACGGCACAGAGGATGACGAGTGGCAGCGAATGTATTTTCGTGATTTTTTTTAAACCGCTTATCGGAATAAAGCAAATGATACGCCGTTGGAAAGATATCGTTAAGGCGCATCTTTTTCATATCTATTATGTTTTCTAATTCGTTACGGTTTAAGAGCAGTTTCAAATTTACTAAATCGCGGAACTCTGTTTTTCAATTTTTTTGAAATTTTTGGTACTGTTTTTGCTCCAGTTTTGTAACCGTTTGTCGAAACGAGACATATGATACGCCGTTGGAAAGCTACGGACAAGGCGCAACTTTCATATGTTGAAATGGTTTTGAGATTCCTTACAGTTTTTAGTTAATTTTGAAAATCGTGTGGATGACTTCGAGAGGCAGCGGCTGTTTTTTCGTGAAATTTTTACGAAACGCTGGTCGGAATAATTCAAATCATACACCGTTGGAAAGATATCGACGATACGCAACTCTTTCATGTAGAACACTCTCTCTAATTCTTTACGGTTTAAGAGGAATTTCGAATTTACCGAAATGCGGACACTCTGTTTTTCGCGACACCCAAATCGACGTGGGTACTTTATCCGACTGAACACCGCACTGCATCGGACGACAAAACACACTGCATCAAACGGGTAAGAGAACTGCATGGTTTCTTTTTGTGGGACGTAAAATTTTGAAGACGAGGAAGAAAACCGCACTGCTTTTAGACTGAAAACCGCACTTCATCACACGGACTAGCGGACTGCATGATTTCTTTTTGTGGGATGTAAATTTTTGAAGACAAGTAAAAAAAACCGCACAGCTTTTCAACTGAAAATTGCACTGCATCAAACGGGCAAGTGAACTTCATAATTTTTTTTGTCGGGCATAAATTTTTCTCAGACGAGAAAATGAACCACATGGCACGTCGGGCGTAAGTGAAACGCCACACTGTCGAGTAGTGCACTGCATTACTTTTTTGTTGTTGTTTCCATATCATTTTTCTGTATTTCATATTGGAAGTAAGTGCACCGCGACACCACCGCAAATGAACCACATGAGTTTTTTTTGTCTTCCTAACATTTTTTGCACTTCACATTGGACGTTAGTGAACAGCTACACCACTGAAAGTGAAACGCATTATTTCTTTGTCATCTCCCTAACATTTTTGTCTCCTTCTCATTTTGTCTCCCCTGCAAAGAAGAGGCAAATGCACTGCATTACATAGCCACACGACAACTTCTTGCGGTTCGGGAAGAAGGGAACCACCACACAGTCTTCGCCGGTGTCGTGCAACACCGTGGTTCCCGGTGCGGTAGAGCCCATCGTCGCCTCGCGCTCAGATGTAGCAGCACGGCTAGCGGCACGGATTCTCATAATGCACTAGAAACAAATATTTAGTGATCTTCAAAAAAAATCAAAGGAGCTGCAGAAAGGGGGAGGCGGATCCTATGATGCAAAGCAAACCAGGAAGGTTCAGAGCGCTCGCCGGGGCATTGCAAGAACGTGTCAATGCACTTCACGGAACAAGCCAAACTGAAAACACTACAAAATGCTTCTGAATAGCAATAACCATGGATGGGATTAGCACGGCGAACTGTACGACATCATCTTCCGTACTGCATGTAGTGGGCGGCTGGGACCTACGCCCTGGGAAGGTAAAAGCGAACTGCATAGAGGGGGGAGGGGGTCGCTGGTGGGAGACCATCAACCAGATCGGCGGTAGAAAACAGTGGCGGCGCGCGACTGGATCCAGGGTTGTCGGTGGTGCGTGAGCAGGGGGATGGATCCCCGTCGTTGACACCGGGGGTTGACCATCGTGGAAGGTGGCTGGTTGGGGAAGCATGGGGCAGGGCGCAGCGGGGAGGCCACCGTGGCTAGCAAGGATCCTGACGCAGGCGACCGCGGGGAACCACACGGGAAGGCCGCCGCGCGCGCGGATGCAGGCGATACTCGATCTCCACGGCGGCCGTGCAGGGGGTTGGGAGCGCATGGATTTGGGGAGGAGCATCGACGTCGGCTTCATGCAGGGAGATCGTGGGTGTCGGCGCGCTCGCCGTGTTGGGGCACGAGGTCGCCGGAGTAGCACGGATCCCCTCTAGCCAGATCCAGGGGAAGGAAGGAGGATGTTGGCCGGGAATGCCCGGATCTGGTCCCGTTGCGTCCGGCCTGGCTCGAACAACGGGGAGGAAGGGAAATCGTGCCAGGAGAACTCCCGGCGGCACGCCAAACTGGGACAGGACCCCGATGGCGGGGGGAGCTCGACGTGAGAGAGGAGGGGCGCGTCGGCGCACAGCGGGGCGACGAGCACGACGGGAGGTGGAGGGGAAGATGCGGTGGGAGGTGGGAGGTTGTTGTGGTGGTTGGGGTCGGGAGCTGTAGGTGGGCTGGGGGAATGGGTGGTGGGGTGAGGTGGGGTGGTGGGTTCCGATTCGTGGGTGGGCTAGCAGTAGGTTCTGTTTGTTTGGCCTGGCGGTTCGTTTTTGTTAGCAGAATAAGCGAAGGTGTTATCATAATAAGGTCTTAGGGGTGTTATCATAATAGACCCACCCTATATATATATATATATATATATATATATATATATATATATGTATATGTATATATATATATATATATAGTAATGCTATTCTAAGCATGAGTCTCCACGTTAATTCTCAAAAACTACTTCAAAATAACCATTAGATCTGAATTATGCGTCCAGGATTAAACAAGATTGGAAGCGTCTAGGATTAAAAGGAGTCCATATGTGTTACAACGTCCATGGTTTTTTCTGCGGGGTACAATGTCCATGGTTAAGGAACCACCTCACGTACAAGGCTAAAGAGTCTGTATATATTACAACTTCCAGGATTAAGAAAACTCTACCACATCACGTAGAGGTCCCAAGAGTCCACATATGTTACAATAGAACAAACACCCACTTTTCTTTTTAATGAAAGGAAAGAAACATCCAGGTTGTCACAAGAGAAGAAGAAAATGTCCAAACTAAAATCACCTACCTAACGTTTCTTTTTTCGAAAATGTACCAGATGTATGCATGGAGCCGATAGAAATATATATATCATGGCTCATTGTCACAGATGAACGTTGTCCTGTTCGCTAAAAATCTGCGCATAATATTCCAATGTATATCTAGGTATGTGAACTATTTTTTCGCACCATGAAATCACCACGCACAGAACCACAAGGGATATACTCATGGAACAAATAAGCCCTTTCAACAAAGCACCCACACATATATACTAGAAAATCCGTTTGGGACAACACATAATTTGCTGAAAATGTAGAAAGAATAGTGTCATTTTTTTTACAAAATATTCTTATGGACAAATTCCAAAAGAGTAGTAGCATGGTGTTTTGTATAGTAAATTTGAATAGCTCCAAGGCTCAAGACGTGGGAAAGTTACGCGTACCATCGGTAGAATCGTCTTTTGTATACACACCCTTGTTATCTTGTTATGGGGAAATATTAGGAAAAAAGTCAACATAGTTGTTGGCGTCAAAGTGGTATCAGTACTCAAATGTAAGATGTCATATTGATCTGTAACATATGTACACCGGAGTATCGGCGTTGACTAACTTTTTGTCCCCTACATTTTCTTGTATTTTAACTTAATTTATGTGTGTTTCCACGATGTTTTGCAACCGAATGCTGAGTTTGTGCAATGAGGACACCATGCCATTGTTGGATGAAGGAATAATCAGAAAACAGTGTACGCACATAGTATTCAGCATTGACACTTCGATTTCCTACTTCTTGACACTTTGATTTCCCACTGTATGATGATGGAATTGCACGATGTATTGATCAGGTGCAATCGCATATATATATGATGTATAAACGTGGGCCACGACCTCAACTGTACAAGGAACTAGGAGGTGGGCCAGATACACAGATATACACATAATACATATACTCAACACCCCCGCAGTCGAAGCGGCGCCATTGCTGACGCAAAGACTGGACCGGAACTCCTCGAAGAACGTTGCAGGCAAGCCTTTGGTCATGATATCTGCAAATTGTTGAGAAGTGGGAACGTGTAGAACATGAACGTGGCCAAGAGCCACCTGAATCCCGAACAAGATGAATATCAAGCTCAATATGCTTGGTACGATGATGATGGACCAGGTTGGCAGAGAGGTAGACAGCCGAGACGTTTTTTTTGACCGTGAACAGTAGGAAAGGCTCCTACTGTGTTAATATATTAAAATAATGCTGGCACTGTACAGGTGACTATTTACATTGTGGTGGTGGTGGTGGGGGGGGGGCTTGTCCACTTTGTGGCAAGTGAGGAGAGAGCAAAAAAGACAGAAGGGGTACAACTTATAAGGAGTTTACAAAGTTTATAACAAAGGGCCTACGCTCCTCTTCGACTCTTTGTTGAAGTAATTCGAAGTCCCTCTTGAATCTGTCCAGCCAGGAAGTGAGAGAGGGGTTTATGGCTCTGAAATGCTTGTTATTTCTCTCCTTCCAAAGACTCCAGGCTGCCACAATAAATCTCTTGAGAAACATTGGGGTAGGGTTGCCGGACAGCCGAGAAGTTGTCGCAGTAGACCACCGTTGCCCTGTCGACAGGACATGAGAGCTCCTGAAGAAGCTAGCGAAGCCAGGAGCACTCGGCGACGACATTAGCCACAACGCGATACTCAGCCTTAGCACTGGAATGTGAGGCCGTAGGCTGCCGCTTGGACGATCAAGAAATAAGTGATGGACCAAGGAAGACACAGTAATCTGAAGTGGATCGACGGGTGTTAGGGAAGCCGGCCAAGTCGGTGTCGGAGTATGCAGTGAGGACGGTGTCGGCGGAGGCACATAGTGTGAGGCCGAGATCCACAGAGCCACGGATCTAGCAGAAAATCCGCTTGACGGAAGCCCAATGAACATCCCGAGGGGCATGCATATGAAGGCACACCTGCTAAACTACATACCGGAGCTCCGGTCGAGTAAAGGTGAGGTACTGAAGAGCCCCAACGATGGACCGGTAGAAAGCAGCATCCGAAGCAGGAGAATCATCTATGGCAGAGAGCTTGGCCTTCGTGTCGACGAGCGTGGCTGCTGGTTTGCAATTAAGCATGCCAACACGTACGGTCGAGAAGCTCATGAGCATACTTCCGCCGGCGAAGAAAGAAACCATCTGAACGGCGCACCACCTCAACACCGAGGAAGTAGTGCAAAGGACCCAAGTCCTTGATGGCAAACTCAGCGCGAAGACGGTCAGTGAGCTGACTGAGGAGGCCAGGCGTACATGCCATCAAAATGATGTCATCGACATAGAGGAGCGGATACGCTGTGTCTGTGCCCTGGTGATAGAAAATCAGCGAAGCATTAGAGTGTGTAGAGCGGAACCCAAGATGATGAAGAAACATCGTGATGCGTTCGTACCAGGCACGAGGAGCCTGCTTGAGCCCATACAAGGACGACGAAAGCAGGCACACGTGGTCTGGATGTGTCAGATCAACGAACCCCATGGGTTGCCGGCAGAAGACCTGCTCCTCGAGATGACCATGAAGAAAGGCGTTGGAGACGTCCATCTAGTGCACCGGCCAGGCGTGAGAGACCGCAAGGTGTAAAATAGTGCGGATCATCCTGGGCTTTACAACCAGAGTAAAAGTGTTGGTGAAGTCGACACCAGCTCGTTGACGAAATCCACTAACAACCCAATCCGCCTTATAGCGGTCGAGTGTACCCTCAGGGCAGAGCTTGTGCTTGAAAACCCACTTCTCGGTGATCACGTTGGCGTGCCAGGGTTGGGGAACAAGCTGCCAAGTCCGGTTCCACTGTAAGGCATCAAACTCCTCTTGCATGGCTGCCATCCAGAGCGGATCACGAAGAGCAAATGGATGATGGCAAGGGCGATGGCGCAGAGGTGGATGCCGTGTGGGCGTACTCATCCGAAGCATACCACGAGCTTGGTCGAAAGACACGGGCACAAACACAGGTAACTGGACCAACCGCAGGTGGTGGTATAGAACCCGCGGGACCGGCCACAGGTGGTGATGTGCCGGAAGGCGTCGAAGCCGCGGTCGAGGCCGACTCATCGACCGAAGGTGGCGCTACGGGAGATGACGAAGTGGACAAGACCGCGGGCGAGGCCGGCTCGTCGGGCAACATCGGCAGTGGGGTTGAAGGTGCAGGCGACACCAGACCAGCGTGCAGAGGCGGCATCAATGCAGAGAAGCCCGGCGCCAGACTCATAGGAGGCCGCGAGCGGGTGGCGGCGTGCCTCGAAGCCAGGGGTGGGCCGAGGGCGGCACGCGAGCGCCCCGAGCGAGGAGCCGGCGATCCCACACCGTCACCAACCGGTGATGAAGGGGTGGTCGGAGCTACTTGCTTAAACGGAAACACATGCTCATCAAAGTAAACGTGCCGGGAGGTGAACACGCGATGGGACACAGGATCGTAGCACCGATAGCCCTTGGAGTTGGGAGGGTAACCAATGAAGATGCATGCGACAGAGTGCAGTGCAAGTTTATGAGGAGTGGTATCGGCAGTGCTAGGATAACAGAGACAACCAAAAATACGCAAACCATCATATGAAGGCGGCGTACCGAAGAGGAGGTGATGAGGTGCATAGTTCCAATGCAGGCGACACAACCGAAGATTAAGAAGAAGTGACGCGGTAGCGAGTGCATCCGGCCAGAAGCGGGGCGACACGTGGGCATGAAACAGGAGCGTGCGAACGCAATCATAAAGAGTGCGAAGGACACGTTCGGCTCAACCGTTTTGTTGTGAAGTATACGGGCAAGTGAGACGAAAAACCATACTGTGGTGCAAGAGAAAAGTGCAGAAGGCAAGATTGTCGAACTGTTTTCCATTGTTAGTCTGAAGAGCAAGAATGGGACGCTCAAACTACGTGCTGACATAGGAGTAAAAAGTTGTCAAGATGGAAAGTGCATCCGATTTTCACCGCAAGGGAAAGGTCCACACATAATGAGAGTAGTCGTCAAGAATAACGAGATAATAGAGATAGCCCGAATTACTAGGAACTGGAGAAGTCCACACATCACTATGGATCAACTGAAAAGGAAAACAAGCAATGGTGGTGGAATTATTAAACGGAAGGCGGACATGTTTGCCAACGCGACATGCATGACAAGTATGATCCTCAACCTTATTACAACTGAAACCGGAACTCCTAAGAATATGACGAAGAGTGATGGGGTTGGGATGACCCAGACAAGCATACCAAAGATTGACGCCAGCAGAGAGAGCAACCGGAGTGGTGGTGGTGGAGGAGGGCGGGTGCACCGGATAGGGCATCGGGGATGTCACATCGGTGAAGAACCATCCTGGTTCGAGCGTCCTTGACACAAAAACCAAGTTCGTCAAATTCAATAGTAACATGATTCTCATGAGTGAAACAACGAACAGAAATAAGATTTTAAATGAGGTTGGGTGAAACAAGTATGTTAGACAAAGATAAAGCCATGGAATTTGAAGGAAACGAGGTGTGCCCAACATGTGTGATTGGAAGGGTGGAACCATCATCGACAGTGATGCGGGTGGCGGTGGTGACGGGAGAGAAAGAGGCAAGATTACCAGGATGAGCGAACATATGAGCAATAGCCCCAGTGTCCATGTACAAGTCGACACTGCCCGTGTAGTTGTTGGGCGAAGGAGTGGCGTGAAGCGTCGCGAGCGGGGCCGGGTCCCATGGCGCCGGAGGCAGCGCCGATGGAGGTGACGGAGACGCCATCAGGAAGCTGTAGGCGCCACTCAGCTACCACGGTGGTGGAGGGGGGGGGGGATACCCTCCGTATGGCTGTGGCGCAACATAATACGCCTGGTGCACCGGGGGGCGCATCACGGGAAGATTCGGCGCCGACGCCTGAGGGACCGGCATGGTGTATGCGTGGATGACACCGGCCCATGGTTTGTAATCACCAGCCTACAGCGGAGGAGGCTACTGCTGGTGGTGAGGGGCACCCGCGGATGGCTTCTGTTGCTGCTGCTTGCGGTGACTGCGCCGGCCGCCCAGGCGATGATCATGGGGAGGGGCGCCATAGGGAGCTGTCGGCAGGGGCAGCAGCGATGACTGCTATTGCGGATGGTAAGGCGTGGGGGCCCGCTGCTGTTGAGGAGCGGAGGGCAATGGTGGAGGGCTGCCGCGGGTGGTGCCGGCGGCAAGAGCGGTATGCATGGCCCGGTTCTTGACTTGCTTCATACGATGTTCCTCCAACCGGAGATAGGCCATGAACTTGGCGAAGGAGGGCCCGAGGATGAGCGTGAGGTTCGCTGCGGCGCTGCCATAGTCCTCGTTGAGACCGGCGGTGAGCATGTTGAGGAGGAGATCATCATAAATCTTCGCGCCCATATCACGAAGCACGTCAACAAGGGTCTTGAGATGGTGATAGTAGTCGTTGACTAAGGAGTTGTCTTGGTG
The DNA here is from genome assembly GCF_018294505.1 of Triticum aestivum. Taxonomy (NCBI): domain Eukaryota; kingdom Viridiplantae; phylum Streptophyta; class Magnoliopsida; order Poales; family Poaceae; genus Triticum; species Triticum aestivum. The sequence goes on from NC_057798.1 coordinate 2,000,363, forward strand.
GCACCCAAAAAACTCTTGCTGCAAAAAAATGCGACATTGGAGACGATTGTCGGTGAAGACTCCGTTCAGCCTAGGCCAACCGGCGAGGGCATCATTACCGTCTTGCACGATCGTATGAAACAGGTCTGGCGAGATGGTGAGGAAGAACCACCGAATGAGCGTGGCATCGATGGTGGACCACTCATGATGCACGGGCATGAGGCTTCAGTCGACGGAGCCGTCCACGTGGTCAAGGAGGTTGTACTCCCGGCACACGAGGGAGAAGTAGGTCTTCCATGCGTAGTAGGAATAGTCCGTTTGAGCAAAGCGGACCAGAACCCGCTCGTAGATATTGAGGTTGCGGATGTCGGCGGTGTTGTGTGTGTGGGGGGGGGGATTGGCGTCGGCGAATGGGTTGGAAGAGGATGAGGTGACAAAAGACATGGTGAAAAATCTAGGGTTAGGGACGGCGGCGGCTTGGGTGTGGCGGGTGAGGGAGCGGGGAACGCAGGGGAGGGTGCGGCGCCGACAGTAGCTAGGGAGGCGGCGGCGGCGGTAGCAGGGTGCGGCGACAACGAGAGAGGTGGTGGCGGCTGCACTAGGGGAAGAGCGTGGCGGCAACGACGCTAGGATAGCACAGCGGCGACGACACAAGGGTGGGGCGCGGCGGCGATGGGCGAAAGCTAGGGTTTAGAACCCGGAAACTGATACCATGTATGATGATAGAATTGCATGATGTATTGATCAGATGGAATCGCGCGTATATATGATATGCAAAGGTGGGTCACGACCTCAACTATACAAGGAATTAGGAGGTGGGCCAGATACACAGATATGCACATAACACATATACTCAACACCCACTACTAGTGGTATGAGGTATCTAGTGCGAGATGTGAGACGCCGCGACGCCTTGAGTCTGTGCGCCATAAGTCCCCTCACCGCTCCTCTCCCACTGCTCACTCGTGCCTAGAACCGGTACAGAAGGGTGTCTTTAGTCCTATGCACATGAGGTGTTTGATGAAATGCCCGAGCCAGAGTAGTTAAGCTTTCTCCTCTCAAAGCTCGACCTCGGAGCTCCATTTTCCCCGAGATTTTTCTAGATTTAGCGGTCCGTCACGCCCCGTCCCCGTTTTCACCGCCATCGATCACCCGCGCCGATCTCGTCACCGGCACCACCGCGGTGAGCCTTTTGTTCTTATCTTCTTTCTGATTTTCTTACTTTAGATAGATACTTGTCTGATTTTCTTACTTTTGACACACATAATTATATATAATGCACGCGGATGAACCGGCAATGGATGTACGGTGACAGACACACCTCCGAGTACATTAAGGGCGTGCATAATTTTCTCGAAGTGGCTGAGGCAAACAAGCAGAATGGTTTTATGTGTTGTCCATACCCTAAATGTGGGAATACGAAGTCTTACTCTAACCGGAAAATCCTTCACACCCACCTGCTTTACAAGGGTTTCATGCCACACTATAATGTTTGGACGAGGCACGGAGAAATAGGGGTTATGATGGAAGACGGGGAAGAAGAAGAGGACAATGACAACTATGTGCCCCCTGAATATGGTGATGCTGCAACGGGGGGAGCTGCTGAAGATCAAGAGGAACCAGACGATGTGCCCGATGATGCTGCAACGGGGGAAGCTGCTAAAGATCAAGAGGAACCAGGCGATGTGCCCGATGATGATGATCTCCGCCGGGTCATTGTCGATGCAAAAACGCAATGCAAAAGTCAAAAGGAGAAGCTGAAGTTCGATCGCATGTTAGAGGATCACAAAAAGGGTTGTACCCTAATTGCGAAGATGGCAACACAAAGCTGGGTACCATACTGGAATTGTTGCAGTGGAAGGCAGAGAATGTTGTGCCTGACAAAGGATTTGAGAAGCTACTGAAAATATTGAAGAAGAAGCTTCCAAAGGATAACGAATTTCCCGATAGTACGTACGCAGCAAAGAAGGTCGTATGTCCTCTAGGATTGGAGGTGCAGAAGATACATGCATGCCCTAATGACTGCATCCTCTACCGCGGTGCGTACGAGGATTTGAACGCATGCTCGGTATGCGGTGCATTGCGGTATAAGATCAGACGAGATGACCCTGGTGATGTTGACGGCGAGCCCCGCAGGAAGAGGGTTCCTGCGAAGGTGATGTGGTATGCTCCTATAATACCACGGTTGAAACGACTGTTCAGAAACAAAGAGCATGCCAAGTTGATGCGATGGCACAGTGAGGACCGTAAGAAAGACGGGAAGTTGAGAGCACTCGCTGACGGGTCGCAGTGGAGAAAAATTGAGAGAGAGTACTGGGCTGAGTTTGCACGTGACCCAAGGAACGTATGGTTTGGTTTAAGCGCGGATGGCATTAATCCTTTCGGGAAGCAGAGCAGCAATCACAACACCTGGCCTGTGACTCTATGTATGTATAACCTTCCTCCTTGGATGTGCATGAAGCGGAAGTTCATTATGATGCCAGTTTTCATTCAAGACTGGGCCAAGCATCCTGATAAATGATGAAGATTATCCATAGTTACGGTGCAATAAGGAAAGGACACAAGCGAAGAAAAAGTGAAGACTTTCTCTCCACAACTATTATGATGATACCATGCCAACTTTCAACCTTTTCGTAGTTCATTTGAAATGCATGTTGTAACAGACAAGTTTCCGTATGAAATCCTGATACTTCGAAAGAGATTGTGTATTTTGTACACGAAGTGCATCCAGTTTTTGCCGTAACCCTCTCAACTTTCTTGCACATGCTATGCGGATGAAATGATGATACCATGCCAACTTTCAACCTTTTCAGAGTTCATTTGAACTGCTTCTCAATTTCAGGGTCTTATAGCTCAAAATAATCAGTAAATGCATGAAAAATAACAAATGAAGTCAGAAAGGGTTGAAAATTGATGATGTGGCTTTGAATGGTGCATTTTGAACACACAAAAAGTCAGGAGTTCAAATAAGTTTAAAAAAATGAAATCCCTTTGTAACAGACGAGTTTCCGTATGAAATCCCGATACTTCGAAAGAGATTGTCCGTTTTGTACACGAAGTGCATCCAATTTTTGCCGTAACCCTCTCAACTTTCTTGCACATGCTATGTGGATGAAATGATGATACCATGCCAAATTCCAACCTTTTCAGAGTTCATTTGAAATGCTTTTCAATTTCAGGGTCTTATAGCTCAAAATAATCAGTAAATGCATAAAAAATAACAAATGAAGTCAGAAAGGGATGAAAATTGATGATGTAAGTAGAAACCAAATAAAATGAAATAAACTTTAATAAAATATATAAGTAGAAAGAAAACAAAATAAAATAAAATAAACTTTAATTTATGGACCTAATATTACCAAAGTATTTTTTGTTCAAAACATTATAAGCAAAAAGAATTTTCCTAAAATAAATAAAATAGCAACAGTAAGTATTTTGTTGTAAGTAGAAACTAAATAAAATAAATAAAGCAAAAAAGAAAATAAAAAAACTGGGAAAAATAAAAAAATGCCACCTACTGGGCCACCACGGCCTGAATACGACTAGAAACCCATCCATGGGCCAGGATTCAGGCCCGCAGAAAGCCCAACAGGCCCACAGGTATAGCAGTGCGAGATTAGACTCAGAGGCCTGCAGTTGAGAGGAGCTCAATGGAGCTGGAGGGGCAGGGCTTATAAACAGGTCCTGCCGCGCCTCGGCTAGCGAGGTGGGACTAAACATTCCACCACACCACGGCTAGCCGCAGGACATTGGTCCCGGTTGGTGGCACCAACCGGGACTAATGCCACCCTATGGTCCCTGTTCGTGGCACCAACTGGTACCAATGCCCCCCTTTAGTCCCGGTTGGTGCCACCAACTGGGACCAAAGCCCTCTGCTTCCCGCCCTCTGGGCTGCTGAAAAGAGACCTTTGGTCGCGGTTGGTGGCACCAACCGAGACTAAAGGGGGCATTGATCCCGGTTGGTGCGACGAACCGGGACCAAAGCCTTTGCTATATAAACGAGGACTTAGCAATTTTTCAGTTCCATCGCCAGTTGCCCCCGACACGCCGACCTCCTCGACGCCGCCAAGCTGCCCCCCCCCCCCCGCCGTCACCGTCACCCGTGCCCACGCCGGCGCCGTCCACACCCCCGTGCCCACGCCGCCGCCGTCCGCCGCCCACGCCATCACCCTCCACCGCCACCGAGCGCGCCCGGCCGCGCCCCCCTACGCCACGACCCCCATTGTTGCCGTCGTCGTCGGCCATGCCCCTGCCCCGGCCCGCGCCCCCACCGTGGCCGTCACCGACGCCCTCGCCGCCCCCGCCGTCTCCCTCGCCGGCCACCCCCGATGTGAGCCACGCCGCCGCCACGACTCTGTTCAGTGTTTTTTTCATATAATCTGTATTATTTTTTTGTTCATTGCATTTTTTGTTTGTATGAATAATGTGGTAGCTATATGATGAATGGATGTGGCAATGTATGTATGAATATAATGTTCATAGCATTTTTTGTTTATATATGTTTTTTTCATATATGTATTAATTTTTTATTTAGGTTAGTAGATATCGATTTTAGGTTAGTGCTTAGTAGTGGAACTAGTTGATTTAATAAAAGTACTTTATTAAATTTTACTATATATAGAAGTAGTTTATTTTTAGTAAGTACTACTTTATTTTATTTATTTATAGTAAGTGCTTAGTAGTTGAATAGTAAATTTAATAAAACTACTTTATTTTACTATATATAGAAGTTTATTTTTAGCAAGAAAATTAATAGAACTAGTTTATTTTTTTAGTTCAAGAAATTAATCCCGAATCGACGTCGACGATGCCTATCCCACATCCTCGTCGTCGACTCGGCGGAGGAGGCCGGCTTGATCAGAGGGGCCATGTCCGGGACTGGGCTCCGCCGGGCTGGTATTGGGAGGTGCTACCTTCCGGGAGGCGTAGGTTGGTGAGGAGCCAACCTGTCATTGACCCGATCCTTGTTTGGTGGCGATCGCGTGGACCAGTGACGGTGCCGAGGCTTTCGAACACCGCGGAGGTGGTACGTCACCGTGTCAGCAAGGAGGACGAGCACGTCCATCGCTACAAGGTTGCGTTGGAGGGCAGGTTCGACAATACCTGGCAGGTTCTTCAGGGATCTCACTGGAGCTATGATCCTGTGATGGTTCCTTCTCTTTGGGTGTCCACCGCCCGCGACGATACCCGTCGGGCGCTACGGTTCTAGCTGTATTAGCGATGTTATATGTATGATAGTATTCCAGGAGTATTAGTGATAATATTCGACGATGTACGGACACAAAAGATGATGTAGTTTTGCTTATAATTGAATGCATGCTAATTTGAATACTAATTTATTTTACGATTTGGTTTTGCTTATTAAATGCTCAAATTGGAAAAGTACTCCTACTTTGAATGCTAAAATTGGAGAGCACTATGCAAGGCGTATGCATTTGATTACTTGATAGCTTATAGGGTTTTTGTTTTTACAGAAATCTAGGAGCCCCCTCCATCATCCGCGCCGTCGTCCCCGTCACCGACCCCCCTTCGACCTCGAGGTGAGACCAGCCAAATCTCCATGTCAATATGAGTCCTATAATATGAGTCATCGGGTTCACTTTAAGTCTGTCGAGTCTCCACCATATATATGAGAGGACGAAGAATCCCGATTCTTGTCGTGGGGGTAGCGAGTTTAATATTTAATTGTACAAGTTTAATATTTGAATTATGAACATAGGAAATGTCGTACTCGGCGATGAAAACCGCCCGGGGGAGCGCGACTGGTGCCACGATGACCGAGGTATGTGCGACAGGTTCCTTGAGCTAGACGATGATCGGCACTTCAGCATTAAGCTCGAGGAGACCTTCGATGTTGAAACGGTTCGCAACGACGACAAGAGTTTTTTTCGTAATTAAGCACGACTTCAACTATTTCAATATGTACTTTTCATCTTTTCCAATTCGACTAGCTTATCCCATGCTATGCAAGATGCTATGTCTTGGAGAGGATGGGTTTTGAAGACAATGAAAGTATGGAAACAAAGAAAATTCACCTAAGGACCCATCATGGTGTGGATTTTGAAGTAAAGTTGTACAATTCTGAGAGTGTAACCCATTTTGGTTGCAAAAATTGGAAAGCCTTTTGCAAGATGTATGGTTTTGATGAGGGTATGTCTGTCACCATGGATCTTGGTGATCCTAAAATCGAGCAAGACAATATGGACATTTGGGTCCTTGTTGATACGCTTCCAATTCTTCCCCTATGTGAGCTTCTCAAACATAGTTATTAAGTAATTTATATTGTTTATTTGAAAATAGTTGATAGCTTATTTCCATTGACAGCTTATTTTTATTCTTCAAAGAATGTGCGGAAGATGGTAGACAAAATCCACTACACCGATGGCTCCGAATTAACTTATCAGGAGAAAAATCATCTGATCGCATTTTGTACTAATCTTGAGAATTACAATATCTACAATCGAACTCCTCAACATTATGGTCAATACGTGCCACTAGTGCACGCGTTGAACTATGGTAACTACCATGGAGATACCCTGATAAGCTTTTTTACTATTACGACATCCGTGCATCTTTTGCATACTTCTAAAACTAGTACATCATTGCTAACTACGAAGTTATTACTATGTTTTTCAATAGATAATCCCGAATGATTGTGTGCCTCATCTGATGTATCAGCACAGTCGCCTTGATGTTTTGAACATACAACCAGGTCGTCCTACGAATCTCAACTGTCCATACCGGATTTCTAAAAGAAGTGGAGACATGACAATCAAAGAATGGAAAAAATGTATGGACAGTCGTAAGGAGGTTCTTGGAAGCAAAAGGAAGCGAAGCGCAAGAACTGGAGACAAGATAATCTCCGTTCTCCATAATGGAGAGTCGGGGTCTATATTGTTTTATGCTATTTTACCTTAAAGAGGGTATTTATACCTAATATTGATGATCATGTGCTAAGAACAATTAAGTAGGGTTGGTTCGATGACTATGAGGATGATGAGCATATGACTTGTTATTAATAACGAGTAGAAGTTGTATGATGATGATTAATTAGTAGGGCTTGTTATTATATATGATGATGCATGATGCGAGCATGAAGAGTTATTATATATCAGCGGGTGAAATGAACATGGATTGGATTGAAGTGAAGGCAACATGCATGTGGTGCATGTCGAAAGTAGTACAATCCAAACTTGATCAAGTTAGGATTAGTATTACTTTCGACATGCACCACATGTTGCCTTCACTTCAATCTAAGCCATGTTAACGTTAGGCATAGCGTAGTGTTGGTAAACCAAGCAAGGAGATATATAAGAGAGGACACTTCTCTCTATTAGCTAGCTAATAACAACCTAAATTAACCCCCAAAACCCCTAAACCAGCCCCTTTAAAAAAAACCTCAGCTCCAGCCAGCTGCTGACGCGTGGATGCCTTTTGGTCCCGGTTGGTGTCACCAACCAGGACCAAAGGCCCCCTTGCCTGGGCTGGCCGCAGCGGCCACGTGGAGGCCCATCTGTCCCGGTTCGTGTAAGAACCGGGACTAAAGGCCAAGGGCATTAGTAACGACCTTTTAGTCCCGGTTCTTAAACCGGGATAGAAGGCCCTTACGAACCGGGACAAATGGCCCTTTTTCTACTAGTGAGTGCTCAATCATCCCACAATCTTTGCTGCTATGGTAGATCTGTTTGAATCGGCACATTTCGTGTCTAATTTCTTACATGCACGATACTTTGTTAGTGCTAGGGCAGATTTTAAGCGGTAGCGTTCTTGTTCGTACGGCTAGGGTTTTTGTTCTTCTTGTTTGTCGTTCTCATATGGGGTTCATAGTTAGTAGATCTGGTACTACATTCCTTAGATCTCTATTTATACTATACTGATTAGCCAGATTTGCAAGATTTTCCGATTTTAGTACAGTTTAGGGCCGATTCACACTGGGAATTTAGTAGCAGAACTGTTCATAGGAGGCCGATGATGAATCGGTATCGTGTTGTATTTCCAGGGTGGGATTTGTGAACCATGATGTCTAAACACAACTAGTGTTCATTCAACATGGTTCGCTTACGCTATCCCTGGAAATTGTGCGTGACTACTGCCACATGCAGTAAGTTTGCACGCACCATCTGAGGTTGTCTTTCCACATGCAGTAAGTTTCGAATTTAGGGTATGTTTGCAACTTTGACGATGATTTAAAAGCAGGGTACAGATGAAGGGATGGCACATTGGAACCTAGGTGCAAGATAAACGATCGTTTTATCGTGTCCCTTGGTTCCACAGTATCATCTCTACATGTGTTCTGTCTCCATTGTTCTATGAGGCAGCATTTCATGTTAAATATCTTGGGCCGATGATTACATCTAGACACATGGTTGTTTAAGGGGCTCGAGTTGGTGAACCTAGTTTCATTTTAACCAAGATATTCGCTCTGATATTACCACTAATGTCTAATGAATGCAAAGGATTTCACAAATCCTCTCTTTATTGTCTATCTACAGGAAATTGGCTAAACATGGACAAAATCAAGCCATAACAAGGAAAGAAGTAAAGGGGGAGCTATAAAAGAAATCAGGAGAAGGCGCACCAAGAAGTCCAGAGCAAAAGATGGCGTTACATATGACCGCCGCCGCTCGTATGAGTGGTCGTATGGCATGGAAACTGAGGCAGCTCATCCACCTGAACAACTTTTATAAAGGGGTTGAGGCCAAAATGTTAACAGAACGTCCACGAGAAGAACCAGAACAGAGTCATCCTCATCCCATCTTCATCAACCCTAGCCGCCGCCATTTCCATCTTCGTAGCCACCATCTCCACCCTAGTTCTTCCATCACTAGATCATACTTGTAGTCATGTATCACACACGGCATCCATTGTAAGACATTTTATCAATCAATTCATCATGATGTGTTCTACGATGAGTCTTCGTGTGATCTGATCTCCATGGGTGAGTAGGCCGATAAGGTATGGGTTGAGGCAATAGCCTTGCAACCCGATGTATTTGTTGAAGAGATCAATGGAAGTGCTTTGAATTAACGTCCCGTATGTGTGAAATAAAAAATTTCCGTAGATGTCTCTTGTCTCGCCCGCGTTCTTCCTGCCTGCAGGTAGCCAGGATCAAGAGGAACGAGCCACGAAGAGGCTAAGCGCGGAGAGACCGTGAAGTGTTGTTCTGAATACCAGTGACAAAAAGGTTTAATACGGTAAGATGGATCCTATCTCTAGGGATTCAAGAGGTGTAGTCATTAAACGCCCAAAGCTCTTGTCTGATTATTGCAATATTAATTATCGAGGCAACCCTGCAAGACGGATAGAGTCTTCAATTGCACAAATGACACTTGATGTAGGACACGTATCGGTCAAGATGTAATTTGGACACATTTCCCCACTTCGGTTTGTAACAAGCACATCTCGGATGGTGACTTCCAGTGCACAAATTAATATCATATTTGGTCCCATCACAAACATATGGTTGTAAGCATTAAGACCTCATACTCATGCCTCTTTTTTCAAGTGTTTCTTACAAGTACTACGATTTTGATTCGGCCAATGTTGTAATTGTTTCTTTAACAAAAGGCTTTAGACCCTAGCTTCAAGGGGATCCTTCTTCCGATGGTTCGATAACTCAGGGTCACCTCTGGGGAAAAGGGCGAGGATCCTTGGTGCTCCATTTCTGGATCACTAAAGAAACTAAACACACATCACCTTTGGTCTAAGATGTACAATACTATCTGCTGGTCTGGTGCGTGCACCAGTGCCGCCGTGTATTTCTTTGTTCTTATGGTAAACATGGTGAGTAGTGTACATGTACATTACATGCATGTAGTTGAGCTGAACAACTCAATTAGTGAGTGAGAATGTGGTGCATTGATTTCCTGTGATCGTGGTCATGTGGCAGCTCAAGGTAATTGGAGAGCCGACAATCTACCACCGCATGGGCTAGCCTCCTTCGCAAACGCCAGTGTGGTTGGCCTACGTAACCATCTAGGAACTGTCCAAATAAATTTGGGACTCGGGGCGAAATAAATAAATAGTTTTATACCAAATTTTATTCTTACTTATTTTATTTTTATCATACTACAATATTAGAGAGTATAATTTTTATTATTTAGTTGGTATAATTAACAACATGATTTATTTCGTATGGTTAACCAGTGTTTTTTGTCATCAATTGTAATGCATATCGTTGATCACTTTGTTTATGCTCAATGTAAATTAAGTGGTGTAACATAAGTTATATTTGAATTACTTTTGTTGCGATTACCACAAAGTATATAGTGCACATACACATATTTGTCTATATGTGCATTTATTCATGCATGCATAGTTAGTGCATATATCCATGTTATAGATGTCTTAAGAATAATGTCTAACTAATATCTTAACAATAATTTCTAGTTTATTATTAGGTGTGCATATTTATAGAACCTTGTAAAATATAATTTATACCGTGTGCAAATGTGTTGCAAGGTAGATTTGGTAATAAGTTAAACATATATATGGTATTGAGATAGCACCAAGCACCAACGGGCGTAAACATGTTCCTGATTCAGTTATCTTACATACATTTTTTTTAATTTGGTATACTCCTCTTGTCATTTGGTTTCATCTGGTGCGTACAAGAGCTCATGTCAATTTATTAAATTAAAAGTTATGTATAGATTAAACATAGACTAGTTTACATAGATTTTAGTACAACCTGCATGACGTCTATCGGAGAAAAAGACTAACATGCTAACTAAGCTCATTGTTGCCTATTGCATCGCTGCCTATTAGATTCACTGTTTCCTATCATAACGAGCCGAAATACATGACGCATTGGAAACGGCGCAACGGGTTAACAGGCCACAAACAGGCCGATTCTAACCAGGGGCTGAATTTGGCCCATTAGGAGGACAAGACCGGAAGTAATCGAGGGCCGAAAAGAAGCCCAAGAATTTATGGGCCCTGAGTAGGCCGAAAGCTACAGACGGGAAATGGCCCATGTGAATCATGGGCCATTAATCGGTATATAGTAATCTATTGTTTATTATGCGCCAGAGTCACCACAGGCAACTAAAGGACCCAAAGATACGGAAGGACTCATATGGGCCAAAAGATGTCATGGGCCATACATGGGCCAAAAGTGAAACGGTCTGGTATTATACTAGATGGCCCACATGACGTTGTTGGGCCGAATTAGGAAAGGCCATATAACAGGTCATGAGTTATGGGCTGTAAAATGGGCTATATGCGAACAGACCGTTAACGGGCTATTCATGGGCCGGCCCACTAGCTTTTGACCAAGTCAAATGGGCCGGTCTTTGTAAGCTTAATGGGTCACTGTTGGGCCGTGCCACATGTCGACATATCATAGGCGCCTATCTGTCCCAATGCTGAGCTGACACATGGTTCCTATGGCCAATGAGATTTTTACACGTGGAAAATCCCCATTGGTCCGGGCTGTTAACGATTCAAAACCGGAACCGATAGCATAACGGCGACCCATTACAGTGGATGCCATGTGTCGGTTATCCTTGACGAAAGAATTTCCATGACGCGCCATTTATCGTCATGGAAGTGGGCACTTCCATGATGATAATTTTGGTATTGTCATGGAACACTTCTACGACAGCATATGTATGACTATCTTGATTCTGTCATAAAATCTTTATGGATGTACATGCATGACAGAAAACGTAACCTACTATGACAAACACGTATCATCACGGAAGTATTTTTTTTGCAATGTACTTTGCAAGAATAAAACTAGGAGTACTTTGCAAGATAATAAAAGTTAGTTATTTAGTAGATAGCTTTTTGTAACACAAGAGAAGTACTTCGTCCATAGGCAATCGATAACTAGACCGGTAATCATTATTGCAATTTTACACGGGGGAGGGGCATGAGCTAACATACTTTCTGTACTTGGATCATATGCATTTATGAGTAGAATTCTAGCAAGCATCCGCAACTACCAAAGATCATTAAGGTAAAACCCAACAATAGCATTAAGTATCAAGTCCTCTTTACTCCCATACACAAAGACCTACTTACTCGGGTGTAAGCTTATGTTACTCTCGCCACCCAATATAAGCGAATTAGAAATGTATTGCAACACCCTACAACGGGAATCCCTCATGCTTGCGCGACACGTAGGACACCATAGGATAGCATCAAAATAAAACATACAACTCAAACCAATCACGATCATCAATCAACCCATAGGACAAAATGAATCTACTCAAACATCATAGGATGGCAACACATCATTGGATAATAATATATAGCATGAAGCACCATATTTAAGTAGAGATTACAGTGAGTAAAAGAGAGGTTACACCGCTGCATAGAGGGGGAGAGAGTTGGTGTTGATGGTGGCAAAGTTTTTGGTTTAGATTGCCATCACGATGGTTGCACCGACGGCGCTCCGACGCCACCGGGAGATAGGGAGAGAGAGCCCCCTCCTTCTTCTTCTTCCTTGGCCTTCCCCTAGATGGGAGGAGAGTTCCCCCTCTGGTCCATGGCCGCTATGGCGGCGGAGGGGCAGGAGCCCCTCCGAGATTGTATCTCTCTCTCTCTGTTCTCTTCTATTTCGCGTTCCTATTTTCTGGCCTTTCACCGTTTCTTAAATTCCCGGAGATCTGTAACTCCAATCGGGCTGAAATTTAACACAACTTTTTCCGGATATTATCTTTCTTGTAGTGAAAGAAGGGGGTCAACCGACCTACAAGGTGCTCACTACCCACCACGGCACACCAAAACCCCCCTGGCGCGCCCTGATGGGTAGTGGGCCCCTCGAGCACCGTCTTTCCAAAAACTCACATATATTCCAAAATAAATCTCCTTAAATTTTTATCGTGTTTGGACTTTGTTTGATATGGATATTCTGCGAAACAAAAAACATGCAACAAATAGGAACTGGCACTGGGCACTGGATCGTTAGTCCCAAAAATAATATAAAATTAGAGATACAACAGAGATGTATCAGCGGCGACGGCGGTGGTGGAGGAGGCGTCGCCGTCAATGACGTGGCCCCGCATGTTGCTGTCGAAGTTGTTGCTGCTGCTGTGGGTGAGCAGGCACCCGCACCGCTCGCTGCTGCCGCGGTGGGCGAGCATGGCATCGCCTCCATGGAGGACTAGGAGGAGCAGGACGTCGACCAGGTCCATCTTCCCCTCCTCCTCCTCTTCCTCCTCCTTCCTTCAATGGACGGATCAATGTTGTTTCGATTTGCAAGATCACGTCTTCGTCGCTGATGAGTATGTGTGTAGGGAGAGCTCGATGAGGAGGTCGACGGTGCGGTGTGTGAGCATGGCCTCGCCGCGGAGGAGCACGACCCTACCGTGGAGGACGAGGAGGGCGGGCAGAACGCCGACGAGGTCAATGACGACAACCCACTACTGCCACACCTGCCCGCCCCACCCATGCCCCACGACGTTGTGGCGTCTGGTAGAACTACGTCAGTATTTTCCAAAAGAGGAAGGGATGATGCAGTACAGCGACGGTAGGTATTTCCCTCAGTGATGAGACCAAGGTTATCGAACCAGTAGGAGAACCTCCCAACACCATGTAAACAGCCCTTGCACATAAATAACAAATACTCGCAACCCGACATGTTAAAGGGGTTGTCAATCCCTTTCGGGCAACGACACCTGAAATTGGCTAATGAATATGAGAAAGTTGTGATAGATTGGATAGGTGGATCGCAAATAAAACAAAGTGCATCAAAGTTTTTTCGTATTTTTGGTTTAATAGAACTGAAAATAAAATCATTTAAAATAGAACACGAAGGCAAATATATTAGATAAGAGACCCGGGGGCCGTAGAATTCACTGGTGGCTTCTCTCGAGAAAAATAGCAAACGGTGGAAAAACAATTACTGTTGGGCAATTGATAGAACTTCAAATAATAATGACGATATCCAGGCAATGATCATTATATAGGCATCACGACCAAGATTAGTAGACCGACTCCTGCCTGCATCTACTACTATTACTCCACACATCGACCGCTATCCAGCATGCATCTAGTGTGTTCAGTTCATGGAAAAATGGAGTAATGCAATAAGAACGATCACATAATGTAGACAAGATCTATTTAGGTAGAAATAGACCCCATCTTGTTATCCTTAATAGCAACGATACATACGTGTCGTTTCCCTTTCTGTCACTGGATCAAGCACTGTAAGATCGAACCCATCACAAAGCACCTCTTCCCATTGCAAGATAAATAGATCAAGTTGGCCAAACAAAACCCAAATATCAGAGAAGAAATATGAGGCTATAATCAATCATGCATATAAGAGATCAAAAGAAGACTCAAATAACTTTCATAGATAAAAACATAGATCTGATTATAAACTCAAAGTTCATCTGATCCCAACAAACACACCGTAAAAAGGCTTACATCATATGGATCTCCAAGAGACCATTGTATTGAGAATCAAGAGAGAGAGGGGGGGGGGGCGAAGCCATCTAGCTACTAACTAAGGACCCGTAGGTCTACAAAGAACTACTCATGCATCATCAGAGAGGCACCAATGGACATGATGAACCCCTCCGTTATGGTGTCTAGATTGGATCTGGGGTTACTGGAACTTGCGGCGGCTGGACTTGATTTTCGTGGACTCCCTTAGGGTTTCTGGAATATTGGGGTATTTATAGAGCAAAGAGGCGGTGCGGGAGGCCACCGAGGTGGGCACAACCCACCTGGGCGCGCCTGGGGCCCCAGGTGCGTCTTGGTGTCTTGTGCCCCCCTCGGGCTCCATCTCTGGTACTTCTTCGGCCCACTGTATGTCTTTTGGTCCAAAAAAATCCACAAAAAGTTTCACTGCGTTTGGACTCCGTTTGGTATTGATTTCCCGTGACGTAAAAAACAAGCAGAAAACAACAACTGGCACTGGGCACTATGTCAATAGGTTAGTACCAAAAAATGATATAAAATGATTTTAAAACATCCAAGAATGATAATATAACAGCATGGAACAATAAAAATTATAGATACGTTGGAGACGTATCACGCCGCTGTGGAGGACCGGGAGGGAGGACAGCTCGCCGAAGAGGTCGTGGGCGATGACCCGCACCGGCCCGCCCCACCCGTGTCAACGGCAAACCAGGTAAGCGTCTCGTCTCATCTCACCTCCGCAACTGCTACTTCCTCCCTCGCTCGCCTCGTCTTGTGCTCCGCTCCTTCATCTAACCTGGTTGATGTCGACATGCATGAGCTGTGCAGGGTACCGACGACATGATCGTTTTGCTCGAGCTAGAGGAGGAGGAGGAAGAGGAGGATATCGCCGCGCTGGCCGGCCGGGGCACGCTCGTCCCCACCCGCGCCCCCGCTTCGACGCAGGTAGTGCAGGTCCCCTACCCCCTCCTCCTTGGTCCCAACATGGATCTGCTCATGCTGGAATCCCCTGTTTTCATCCTACTTTGTGTTTTGCTTGGAACATCTCTGCTTGATGTCGATCTGCATGCTTGCTCTAAACGTCTGCAAATTTGTTGGTGTGCGGCTGATCAGTTTGGGTGTCGTCCTCTTCCTTCTCCAGGCCGGTAAGCTCCTCTTCTACTGCTTCAGGAAGACACAACAGGAGGAGGAGGAGGAGGAGGAGGAGGAGCGTGACGCGGAGCTACGCCGGCGCCTATTGGAGAACCAAGTGTAGTAGCTAGTACGTGAACGTGAAGCATCATGTGTATGTAGTGGAGTTCTATGTTAGACATCTTTTGTATGTTGCTGGCAAACCGTCACCACCATTCTTCGGCAATCACTCCACTGTAGCCAAGCCACTTCTTCGGCAACCACCAGTGAACCTCGGGAATGGGTATACTTTTATTAGCTAGTACTACTAAAATCCTATGCAACATATATCTTTTGAACCGTAGTTTCTACTGGGGCGATCCAGGAACATTTGGGAATCTGGTTGAAATAAATAAATAGCTTTATACCAAAAATTTGTTTTTATTCATTTTATTTTATCATAGTACAATATTAAGGAGTATAATTTTTTATTATTTAGTTGGTATAATTAACCACATAATTTAATTGGTATGGTTAAGCAGTGTTCTATATTATCAATTGTAATGCATATCACTAATCATTTTGTTTATGCTAAATATAAATTAAGTGACATAGCATTAGTTATCTCAAATTACTTTTGTGGCGACGCACATATACATATTTGTCTGTATGTGCACATATTCATGTATGGTTAATACATATATGCATGTTATAAGTGCCTAAAGAATAATGTCCAACAAATATCTTAATAGTAATTTCTAGTGTATTATTTGGCGTGCATATTTATAGAACCTTGTAGAATATAAATTGTGCCATTTGCAAATGTGTTGCAAGTTAGATTCGGTAATAAGTTCAACATATATATGGGATTGAAATAGCACCGATCACCAGATGCACGTGTCATGTCTTGGGTGGATATCTGGTCGCATGCGTGGGCATGGGGAGATAACCTGTGCGAGCGACTGGCTAGTCGGCCGATCGGGATCATTTTTGTATTTGGTTTTGATGATGCAAAGGCAATCCCTGACATTCCCTTGCGCAGTGGCAACAACAGTGAAGATTTCTTAGCTTGGGCTCATGAAAAAATATGGTGTGTAGTCTATTAAAACAACATACAATGCTCTAGTGACTCACAAGAAAGGAGGGGTTGTTGGGTTTAGTCCCACATCGTTTGTGGGAGGAGACATAACACGATTTATAAGGATGAGGGTGTCCCCTCCTAACAGCCTAGTCTTTTGGGGGAGAGGGTCCAATGCCTCTCATAAGTCGGTGTTGCTCTTCGGCTGGGCCTAGTTGGCGCATGTGGGTCAGAAACGCTGGTTGTAACGGACCCGGGATTGCGTAACAATTGGTATCAGAGCCCAGGTGCCCGGAATAAATCTCGGTAAACTCATGGGTGGTCGCTCATGGTTGGTGGGCTGGAAATGCTGATGTTAGCGGGCCCATGTATGACTAATGTGTGAGGGGAGATTGTTGCGTTTAGTCCCACATCGATTATGGGAGGAGACATAACACGATTTATAAGGATGAGGGTGTCCCCTCCTAACAGGCTAGTCTTTTGGGGGAGAGGGTCAAGGCCTCTCATAAGTCGGTGTTGCTCTCCGGTTGGGCCTGGTTATTGCATGTGGGTTGGAAACACTGATGGTAGCGGACCCAAGATTGCGTGCGAATAATTGGACCTCTAGGAGTGAGAAGTGGACATGAACATCCCCATAGAAACTACAATCTGTGCTGAAATTTCATGTCTTCTGGCGGAGGGTGATTCATGGGATCTACCGAATGAATGCATCTTGAAGCGATTGCATATCATGTAATTTTGCCGATGAAATGTTTGTATGGCTATGTAGGAGGATCTTGAACATGTCTTCATACACTTCCACATGCCAGATGTTTTTGGAATGAGGCGTCGTCTTCGTCTAACAAGGTGTCATCCCGACACTTGGGCCAAAGAGATACTTTGTGACCCGTGTTTGCTGGATCAAGTTCATGCTAAAGTGCTTACCATTATGTAAGCTACTTGGCATTTCTGTAGCTGATGGACACATGATCATGAAGGTTCTGATTCGACGAACTCAATGTGACTAACTAGAGAAACCCAACTCTCAAGTGACTCAAAAAGAGCAATCAACTTGAAACAATTTTTAAAAATACCCAAACAATTTATAAACTTACATGAATATTTTTATAAGTCTATGAATATACTAATTATACAAACAATTTCGGAAAATAAACGAACACTTTAAAAAAATGCGTCATCACTTTTTAAAATACATGAACGTAAGATAAAAAATCATGAACACTTCAAAAAGAATATTGGCGCAATAGGAAAAGCTTCTATGTGACGATCGGTGGATCCTATATGGCGCGCAGGGCGCCCGTAGCGCCATAGCGCGCACGCCCAGCTCCCCTGCGTGCCTTCTGGACAGGACCATTTTCGGCGCGAGGTCCCCCAGTTTTTTTATTTTTTATTTTTTATTTATTTTTCTGTTTGTAGTTTCTGTTTTTCTCTATTTTTCCTTTTGCATTTTCAATCTTTCTTTTTTCAATTTGCAAAAATCCATTAAATTCGAGAAAATGATTGAAGATTGGGAACATTTTTCTTAAATCATGAACACTTTTTAAATTCAAGAACATTTTTTCTGAAATCTTGAATATGTTTTTACAAATTCTTGAACACTTGTAGAAATTATGGAAATTTTTTGAAATCGTGAATATTGTAAATTCATGAACAATTTCTTGTAATGGTGAATATTTTTTTTTATTCTTGAACATTCTTTCCAACCGTGAACATTTTCTGAATTTGTTGAGTTGGCAAAAGGTTTTTTTGAAATCCTGAACATTTTCTGAAACCTTGATTTTTTTTATAAATTATATGATTTATTAAATTCCTGAACATTTTTGAATTTGTGAACATGTTTTTAAATCTTTAATATTTTCTAAATTCATGGACAGTTTTTGAAATCACAAAAAAATGAAATTGGAAAAATGATTTAAAATTTCTTTGCTTTTTAGAAAATGAATATTTTTTAATGAATTTTTTCTTTATAGAGAATTATTTAAATAGAGAAAGATCGAAAATAAAATGTAAAATTACAAAAAGAGAAAAGGAATTAAACAAAATTGTCTGCGCGGACATGGCCTGGCCCAAATGGGCGCGCTGGGGGAGGGAACGTTCTTCATCGGGCCAGCCCATATTGGCGCTTCATGCAGGCTCCATCCAAATACGGTTTTCTTTCGCAGTTTTTTTTGCTTATTTCCTCTCATTTAATTTTTCCCTAAAAGCCGGCTGCAACGTTTTGAAAGATTCCAAAAGCATCAGTTGAGAATTTTTAAAAAGATGCCCAGACAATTTAAAATTTATTATGTTTTTTTTAAATGTGCACATGCTTGTTGCGTAGAAAATATTTACAAATTCCAAATCTTGTTGAAAATAAAAGGCATTGACGAATTTACAGATGCATTTTTAATGGGCCGCACTGAGTGGATCACTATTGGGAAAATTTCTTGTAATAGTGAATATTTTTTCAATCTGTGAACATTCCGTAGTCGAGCAAATGCACGAAATGTTCTTCGGCTGGCGATAGTTGCTTCTTGTCGAGCAAATGCCCACAAATTTGTTGCAGGCTGCTTCGAAATCGGTTTTTTCATAACATTTTTTTCTTACTATTTTTGTTTCGGTCTTGTGCATTTTGTTTCACAACATGTATTCGTGAAATGTCACGTTCATTTTTCAGTGGTTCGAATTTTTTTAATTAATCTATTTATTTACATTGTATAATATTTTTAGATGTCAGGAAACACATTTTTTGAAAACTATGGACATTTGTAAATGCCAGAATCATTTTTTGAATATGATCAACATTTTTTAGAAGTTCCATGAACATGTCTTAGCACTGCATCAACATTTTCTGAATGTGCTATGAACTTTAAAATATATAGTATGATATTTGCATTATAGAAATAAAAATAAAAATTATAGTAAATAGAAAATGAACGACGAGACGAGCGTGTAACATCGAAACAACCGAAAATTACTTGTGTCGACCCACTGAGTAGATAATGGCCTCATGTACATGGGCTTCGACTTCCCTTTGTCGTAGGCTTGGGTGCCGCCCGAACCCAGTTCGAAAGAGCACTCACATACACTAGTTGCCACTCAAAAAAAAACATACACTAGTTAGTCCCACCTCGCCAAGCTTTCATATTACCAAATCTCACTGAAATAACTGTAAATGATTTCCACAGCAACGCGCAGGAAATCATTTCTAGTTCCATGTTGCAAGGCACTAATTCGTCAAAAGAAAAGGCTCTTGCAAAATAAGCTGGTTAATTCTTTTGTAATTGCTTTTCAAAATAAATTGTATGAGGATATGGAAAATAGAAGTACTTTTTTCTTGGGTATAGGAACATATTACTCGAGATTTCTGTATCGATCATGATAAAGAAATAGGAATTGCCACCGCTCTTAGTGCCAAGCTATCCATGTAAGAAGGGTAGCACTGTTGCCACCAAGCTGCAATCGGTTCCAATGACTAGGAGGATGTAAGAGCAAGACTTCTAAAAAAATCCACGCTTTCACAGTGCGGGGTATAATCCCAAGAGGACACCACAATTCTCCCATCATGCATGATCCTTACCATCCCAGAGATGCATTACAACTAAACGCCATGCCTAGAGAATCTGTCATGGGATAGTATTTAGCATTTAGTGCCCTCACACATAGACTCTCTAGGTACTCTATGAGTCACCAAAATTGCCTTCTAAGGAGGTTTGGTTAAGAACTTTTTGGTCCTTGAATCTCATACCTCCTTGGCCTTTAGGTCGTGTTAGTTTCTCCCAACTTAACCAATGCGTGCGTCATCGGTAAGTTTCGTTGCTCCACCAAAAATCTCCTGTCAAGTGAGCATCTCCTTACACACACATGCCAAGAATTTGAACACACTTATTGCATAAGTGAGAATAGTATGTGTCACTAATTTAAAGAGAATCATTCGGTCTTTTCCCTTGTCTTTGATTGACTGAAATTTACCATTTATCACACCTCCTTTTGGGACCGGCAGACAACATACTTCTCATCGAAACGGTGTTTAGAGATATGTCACTTCTTGGCCCTCCTATATATGGTGAGCACTTACTTTCAAGAGGTAGTGAGAATTTTGTTGGACTAAGCAGCTGACAAGTAGTTCTATTGTAATTGTTCAGTAATTGCTTCACAATATTAACTTGATCTGGGCTAGTTTAAAAACCAATAATCTATTGTCTGCAAACATGAGATAGAAATTCCGGGCTTTGGCGACAAATTCTCAGCTCCTATTATTCACCTAATTCAACTCTTCTCTCTACCAATCGTGAGAGTCCATCAGCAACAAAAAGAAAGAGGTATGGAGAGAGGGGGTCCCCCTGTTCCAAACCACGCGTCGGCAAAAAAACTCTCGAGCAGGTTTCCGTTGTAGCGGACAAAGTATTTGACAGACTTAACACGTCTCATGATCCATTGCATGCATTTATCCGTAAAACCCAACTTTTCCATGTACCCTTCCGGATACGCCCAATCGACTATGGATGGATGCGGGCCCCAGCTTCAACTCACTCGTCTTAGTTGTGGTAGGCCTGACCGAATCTTCCCTCCTAAGAGTATGGTTAATAGTATAGCCAGCTGCTAGCTATATGATCTTGCCACGTCATCTATAGTCAGCCCTATAGCTGGCGGGGCACAATAGATGCATATAAATGGGTACCTCTTTGTTGATACATGGCCCACATCACTCTCTGATAAAGTGTCTAGGAGCACGTGCTACAACCCGCTATTAATGAGTAGCCCGCTTATCTTCTCCGTCCTCTTCTCTCTCCTCCAACTCATAATTTTTTTTAATATTTAAAATCTTACATCCCGCCTATGTCATCCTATTGTACTTGCTCTAACCACTCGCCAGCTCGTTGTTTCAACTTTAATGCACGCATATAAATGCATCTTTGTGGGAAAATTAGATCAACTAGCCCCTCTTTCTTATTAATAACACAAGTATTTTCAGCAAGTTTATGAAATACCAAATATTCATTCAACTTTACCTCTGTTCCAAAAAATATAATGTGTGGTACTGTTTCAAAACGTCAAACTTGTGTTGTATGACAAAGTTTTTTAAAAATGGATTAATATCTACTCCATTGAAATACTTGAATCAATATGAAAATATTATTAGTGTGATTTGCTCTCATATGGATGATAGTTAACTAAGTCACATCTAACTCTACACAATTTGATTTTACAAGAAGATTTGTGCGGGTTTTTTTTCTTTTCATTTTTTGTTTGATTAATCAAATGGTATAGAAGCTCTCCAATACAAAAAGTGTATAAGTTAGATGAGCCATTGTTAATTCTTATCTAGATGGGAATTAGCAAATCCCAAGTATTTATATATTTTATTTATTCTATATTGCAGACGTTGATATTTTATTCTATAATTTTAGTCAAACATACATACTCTCTCCGTTCACGAATATAATGTGTTCTTACCTTTTTCTGATTCAGATGCATATGGCAACATTTTAGTGTGTTCTCACCGAGTTCAGTTCGTATGTAGTCCATATTACAATATCCAAAACACCTTATATTTGTGAACGGAGAGAGTATATTAGAATTTCACAGAAATTGATGCACCTTATATGCTGAGACAACAAGAGTACTGATCAAACTATAACCTTACAAGAACAGGAAAAAATTGTTTCAACCCTGGGAGAATCATCCATCCTCTCCACCCCACCACTAGTAGAAAAAAGCTCATTTGTCCCGGTTCTAGAGGGCCTTTAGTCCCGGTTCTGGAACCGGGACTAAAGGGTCGGTACTAAAGGCCCCCTCTTAGTCCCAGTTCTTATACGAACCGGGACTAATGGCCCTCCACGTGGCCGCTGTCTGGAGCTCCACCTTTAGTCCCGGTTGGTAACACCAACCGGGACTAAAGGAAATTTTATGAATTTTTTTTTGATTTTCAAATTTATGAATTATTTTACAATTTAATCTCTAATCACCACTCATCACTGCTCAATTTAACCTCTAATCTCTAATCATCCCTCATCATTCCAGATCATTTAACTTTCGGCCGGTCATCCATCCTCTCACTAATCCAGCCTGAGCATGCTTAACTTCCGGGTTCTATTCCCCCTCGTTTCCAAGTCTGCACTTGTTGTTTCCCCGACAATAGTAAGATGCCAATCCTATTAACCCTCAGGACTTTAGCTTGAGCATGAAGTCACACGTTTGACTGTTTGAGTTTGAATCTATTATTCTTAAAAACAATAATTATTTAGTAACACTAATATTTCTTGAATAAGTAGTTTGACCACAGTTTGACCATAGTTTGGCCAGATTTGACCAAAATTCAAAATACTAAAATAATTATTTAGTAACACTAATATTCTTGAATAATTATTTAGTACCACTAATACTTCTTGAATAAGTAGTTTGACCATTGTTTGACCAGATTTAACCAAAATTCAACAAAACTAAAATTTGAACATAACTTTTTTACTTTTAGAATTTTAGGATTCTAAAAATTTGCAAACAGGCCTACGGCAGTCAAAATCGGATGCGCATTTTTGTGCTGATTTTTTTGATATATTATGCGTTTTTTTTCGACATCGTATACAAAAGATATGACCGTTTTGCTTTTCCATAACACTTTTTTTGCAAAACATGTCAAAACTTAAGTTTTTAAATTTTCCTAACTAGTATATGTAGTAACATAACTACATCTCGAAGGATTTTAATTTTTGAAGTTTTTATCATTTTCTTTTGCTTTTACAAAACTGAAAAGGCAATCCACACCATATGATCCTTGCGTGAGCTGCAAAGTCCTGCCACTTTCTCACGATTTTTCTCCACTGCGACCCATCAGCGGGTACTCTCAACTTCCCGTCTTTTTCTTTATTTCTGAACAGACGTTTCAACCGTGGTATTATCGGAGCATATCACATCACCTTGGCAGGAACCCTCTTCCTTGGGCGCTCATCCTCAACATCACCAAAGTCATCTCATCTGATCTTATATCACAATGCACTGCATACCGGGCATGCAGTCAAATTCTCATACTCACTGCGGTAGAGGATGCAGTCCTTAGGGCATGCATGTATCTTCTGCACCTCCAATCCTAATGACTACACCTCTGCGGTAGAGGATTTGACATCGTATTCTCACAGACAGTACATGCACAATATATAAAACCATTCTTCTTGTTTGCCTCAACCACTTCGAGAAAATTATGCAGGCCCTCAATGTACTCGGAGGTGCGTCGGTCACCGTACATCCATTGCCGGTTCATTTGCGTGCATTATATAATTAAGTGTATCAAAAACCATTACAGAACATCATGAATCGAGAAGTGACCAAATTAATACAAGTTCATCATCACATTGAACCGAAGTACATTAGTGATCAAATGTTATTACTGAAAAAATAAATGCATAAAGTTCATGCATAGTTCTCATAGAACAACATATAACTCTCTAGAGCATCTAATTAAAACATACATTGAAATTAACATACAACTATGTAAAACATTTATATGCAATAACAAATGCGATCATAATCGCAACTAAGGTAACAATTGATCCAACAACACAATGATACCAAGCCTAATTATCAATGGCATATTTTCTAATCTTTGTAATCTTCAAGCACATTGCATCCATCTGGAACTTGTGATCATCGACGACATTGGCAACATGCAACTCCAATTTCATCTTCTCCTCCTCAATTATTTTCAATTTTTCTTCAAGTAATTGTTTTCTTTTTCAACTAAATTTAACCTCTCGACAAGAGGGTCGGTTGAAATTTCTGGTTCACATACCTCCTAGATAAAACCATCTATGTCACGTTGGTCGGCAATTGTCATAAACACTAAATAAAACAAATAGTTATAAAAGATAATATACCACATCCGCATCATAGACCGGACGAGAGCTGACGTGGGCGGATACCAAAACTATGGCACTATATAATAACAAACAATAATAAAAGTAAGAAAATTATACAAGTAGCTATCTAAATCATACAAGTAAGAATTTTTTATTTTAAAAAGAAGATAAGAACAAGAGGCTCACCATGGTGGAGCCGGCGACGAGAGCGGCGCGGGCGTTCGACGGTGGTGAGGAAGGGGACGGGACGACACCCTACACATGTGCAGACTCTACGAAGTTAATTTCAGCTCAAATTGTGCATCTAAATCAAAAGAACTCCCACATATACTCGTCCACTAAAACCCACAAACCACTCTACTTCTAGAGCATTTGAAATGAGTTAAACTAGCAGTGAGAGATGAAATGATGAAGTTGCTAACCTTTTAGAACACTTGTGTAGTTGGTGCATCGCCAAACCTAGACAAATCTTGGGGAAAATGTAGTTTGGAGGTCGAGTTTGGAGAGGAGAAAGCTTAAGTTTGGGTCCGACATTTCATCGAACAGCTCATGTGCATATACAGGCAAAAAATAGAGTAGCCCACACCTCCATCCTTTCATGGCCAAAAAACAAAGAGATGGAGGGTGGGGGCGTGGATATATATAGGCAAAACTTTAGTCCCGGTTTGTGTCTAAAATCGGGACTAATGGTCTACCCTTTAGTCCCGGTTCCAGACACCAACCGGGGCTAAAGGGCAGCAATCCCTTTAGTCCCAGTTGGTGGCTGGAACTGGGAATAAAGGTCCCAACCGAACCGGGACAGATGCCTGCCGAGGCCAGGCCGACGTGGTGGCCTCACGAACCGGGACTGATGCTCCCATTAGTCCCGGTTCGTAACACGACCGGGACTAATGCTCTGATCTGCCCAGGACCAAAGCCCTGTTTTCTACTAGTGCTAGATGCACCACCGAAACGGGGACTACACAGGGAGACTTATTCCATCTTCAAGGAGCCGCCGCCGTCTCGCCTCCATAGACCTAACAAAACTCTAAGAAATATCTAAAAACAAAGCCCTTCCACAGGCAAGGACCGGGATCCACTCCATCCCCTTGGACCTAAGGCCACCAGAGACTAGGCGGACCACGGACGGGAGGCAAAGGAACCCTAGCTTTTTTTGGGAGGTGTCGGCTTTCAAGTGTACCCATGAAAGTAGGGATGATGTACCGCAAGCGTCCACAAGATGCCGACTGAAAGTGCGATATGCAAGATAGTCCCACTGCTTGCCCGGGAGGGACCTCATCGAGGCTTTTGGTGATGATTGGCTGAGGTAGACCGATTCGCTTGACTCTAGCTCGAATTTGATCAACGAGCGAATCCTGATACAGAGTCGTGGATGAACGGAAGGAGTGATAAAGATAGAAGAGAATCATAGATTGATGTAAAGACTACAAGCCGTCCATAATATAAGAACATTTTTGACAGAGGGAGTAGCTAAACTAGGCATGTCTTCGGCTTCGTACTAGAAACTGACTCCAGTCAGTTTCCATGTTTTAATTCCTTCGAATCCTTGCTGATTTTCCCGGGTCATCGTCTCCATCTTCTTGCCAACCCCACGCCTTAGTAGGCCAAGTTGGGCCTTCATACATAATCAGTCGTTGGCGTGGGGACCTCACGACAATGAAGTGCTCCCAATAGCCATGTGAGCAAATAATCCTAAGTGACTAATTTGCAGCGCCAATATCTAAGAACTAGCCATTTTCCCAGAATTCAACACCTTTGATTTTATTCGAACATATCTTGGAATTTCCAAAAGGTGTTGAATTCAGGCAAAATGTTTCAAAGATATCAGTGCAAGATGATTTTTGTTGATAGCTTACCAAGCTGACCACTTGGTAATGTTTCAAAGATATGTTCGAATAAAATCGTGAACAAATGTTTCAAAGTTCCAATTTTTTTTAACATCGTGAACAAATTTTGAAATTCAATATTGTTTAGAAAAAGAACATTTTCGAAATTGTTCACATTATTCAAATGCCGAACATAATTGTGAACACTTTTTGAACATGGGAACATTTTCTTAACAATGTGAACAAAATTTAAATTTTCCTTTTTGTAAAAGCGAACAATTTTTTTAGAAAATGATAATTTCTTGAAATTTTTGAAACCCCTTGAATATTTTTCAAACGTGAACATTTTTTGAAATTCTCAAACGATTTTTCACCCGTGAACAAAATTTGAAAAACAGGAACATTTTTTGGGATTGAAAAACTTTAAAACCGCCGATATTTTTGGAAAACTCCTGAACATATTTTGAATTTGTGAACCAATTTCAGAAAAAGTGAACATCGCGAGCATTTTTTGAACATTGCAAACAAATTTTGAAATTCTATATTCTTTAGAAAACGAACATTTTTTATTTTTTTACATTTTTCGAATTCAAAACATATTTCCAATTGTGAACACTTTTTTGAACATGCGAACATTTATTTAACAATGTGAACATATTTTCAATTTTCGTTTTCTATAAAAGCAAACAAATTTTGAAAAAATTGTTCATTTCTTGAAAATTTGAAAACCCACTGAACAATATTGTAACCCGAACATTTTTTGAAATGCTCGAACAATATTTAATACGTGAACAAAATTTGAAAAAAGGAACATTTTATGGGATTCAAATTCTGAGCATTTTTGGGATTTATGAACAAACAGTAAAACACAACGATTTTTTTAAAATAATAAATTTAAGAAAACAATAGAATTGAAAATGATAAAATAAAAAAAAGGAAAGTGAAAATACGAAATAGAAACAAAAGAAAAATAAACAGAAATGTGAAAAATGAGAGAAAAGAAGAAAAACAGGAAAAGCGAAAAAAACAGAACAAGAAGAAAACCCGGATTAGGAACCTTCTAGAAGTTTCCCAAAACCAGAAAAAAAAAACGGCTGGGCACCTCTAGAAGGTTCCCAAAACCGGGCGCGTTGAAACGGTTAAATGGGCTAGGCCAGCTGGAACGTTCCCTCATCTCAATGTGCGAAACCTCGACAATTTACGGCAACGTGCGGCGAATAGGAAATTCCTGGTCGATGATGAGGGATAACTGAACCCAGTACAAGCCCAAGCCTAAGTGCGTGATTATGTGGCTCCTATAGCGGGAAAAGCCTATATCACGCTCACTACGTCCATTTCTCGAGGTATCACACCGGAGGTGCTTGTTGTGCCAACCCGTTTAGACGTTGCCGCTCCTTAAGCATCAGACAGCGCGCGTCTGCTTTTACCTTCTTTTTTCTTTTTTCTTTTTGCTTTGTTCTGGGTTTTCAGGTTTTGTTATTTCTATTTAGCATTTATATTCTTTTTTATTGTTTTTCTTTTGTATTAATATTTTTATTTTCCCTTTTATAAATCCAAGAATATTTTTATTCAAGATTTTTTAAAATATGTACATATTTCCTAATTTTTAAATATTTTCAAAACTTGGGAACAATTTAGAATTTTGTGAATATTTCTAAAATTCAAGAAATTAAAAAACTAATGGTGAACATATATTCAAATTCACAAACATTTTGAACTTTTGTGAACATTTTTAGAAATTTGTATTAATTAAATCTAGATTTTTTTAGTCTACATAAATCTAGCAGTCATTTTTTAAGGGAAAACTGGAACTGGGAAAACAAAACGAAAAAAACACTGCTAAAGAAAAACACATTAAGTAGGAGCCTCGGGACGGCACGTCTCCAAGGCTAGATGGTTCTCATGCATTTGTAATCCATTATGTCGGAGCGCAACCAGAATTCCGCCACCTTGGAGAGGTGCTCGGGATCGAGGTCGTCGTAGTCAAACTCATTAGTAATTGGGATACTACAAAGATATTTAGTAGCGGATCTATGCTCAACTTACTTTGATCTTTATAAGTGCATATTCACGATACGAAACAAATTGGAATTAGCTGAATTATATCAAATAAAAAATTGATCTGCAAGCAAGAACCCTAATACACTGACAATTCTTGCATGGTGTCATTAGCCAAGAATGGAATAGTAGAATAGATGCCAATCGTTGGTTTAGTGGCGCCCATGGAGGTGATGACTATAGGGAGCGTCTCAACTGTCCCATGGATGATTACACTTAGGGTTTGAGGATGGTGGCTTAGTGAGAGCCGATGCACGTTGGATCATTTTGTATGGTGCGGACTTGCGAAAAATGGAAGGGGGGAATGAGCCGCAACACAAAACAGCGTGAAGAATGGGCCTCGGGAAGGTGCATCACCTTTGCTTTTCTGTGTTTCGGGTCATTCCTCCGATTGATTTCCTGCATGGTGCCACCATCAAATAATATCAAATCTGCCCCGGCCCTCACTAAGACGCGAGCCCCAAACTCTAGCTGCAACCATCCATGGGACTGGTTGACAAGCTCCGTGTAGCCGCCGCCTCCATGGACGCCACTGAACCAATTATTGTCAGTGTGTTCTATAGTCTCATTCCCGATGCCAACAATTACAGCGCACAAGAAAGTTTCATGTATTCGATGTTCTTGCTTGTAGATCGGTTTTCTGGTTGACATATAGATAAAATTCAGATGATACCAATTCGTTAGATCCCATGAATATGCACTTTCAAAGTTTCAATTAAGCTAAGTGCAGGTCTGCTGAATCCCTTTGCAGTATCCCAACGATAAGTGGGACTGGGCCGACCTCAATCACAAGCTCGTATCCAAGGTGGCATAATTACCACTGCTCTCCGATGTAAAGGACTACAACCGCCTAAGAACTATAAAGCCTTGGAGAGGTGGTGTACCGAGGATCATCTTGAATTAGGTTTTCTTTAGAAGCATTTTTTGATTTGCTTTCCCTGTTGTGTTTCCACCACAAAACTGATTGGTAGACTTGTATAGATACAAAAAAAATACAAATTGTAAAATTCAAACAATTTTCTGAAAAATTAAAATTGTTTGTGAGTTGGAATATATGTTCACTACTTTTTTTAAAAAGTTATGAATTTAAAAATATTTGCAATTTTTGAAAATCATCATAAATTTAAAAAAAATCACAAATTTAGAATATTTGTGATTTGTTTTTAGAAAACCTTGAATTTAGAAATATTATTTTGTAAAATAAGGAAATAAAAATATTAGAAAAGATAACGTATAAAAAGAATAACAAAAAATAAAAAAATAGACCCAAAAAAAGAGAACAGAACAAAAAGAAAAAAGAGCAAGTAAATGAACGCACTTTGTCACATGCTTAATGACTGGCAACGTCTAAATGGATCGGCCCAACTCGCATGCCTTGTGCAATAGCTAGCTTGTCAAAATGGATCAGCTCCGATTAATTAACAACTTTGTCATATATAATCCCAATATATTTTCAACAATTTCATCAAAGGTGAAAATTGTTTTCAAGGGTAGACAAACCTTTGTGACGATGACGGAATTGAAGAGCTTTGTCTACCCTTGAAAACAAAGGTGGATCTCCTTTCAAGGGAAATGACAGTAGACAGGTTCTGTTCAGAAATGGTGGTGAACACGCATAGAGACGATTGGAAATTTTTCGCCTTCGAATAATATCACGCCTTGGGTGAGTGAGGCACACACTCTATATAGGAACTTGTACCAGGGTCTAGATTGGCCGCTGTATTGGTTGGGCTAGGACGAGCGATGTCGAAAATAGGTTGGATTTTTCATCGGGGTTAATTTGTTTTAAATCGCTGGTGTATTATCTAAAGATGAATGTGTTTTTTATTTGTCAGAGTGTATTTTTTAAGTGTTCAAATCTGTTTTTATTGTCTTATTAACTGCCAAAATCTTTTCGATTATTGAAATGTCTAATTAGTTGATGAAATCCTTTTAAAAGATGAAATCTCTCATTAAGGCCCAAATCTGTTTTTATTCTTGAAATGTCTTATTAAGTGCTGAAATCTATTTTATTGCTGAAATGTATTATTAATTGTTGAAATCTTTTTAAAAGTGAAAACGAGCCATTAAGTGCTTAAATCTGTTTTTCATTCTGGAAATGTCTTATTAAGTGTTAAAATATGTATTCTATTGTTGGAACCTTTTTCTATTGCTGAAATGTCTTACTAACTGTTGAAATCTGTTTTTAATAATGAAATTTCGTATTAAGTGTTGAAATCGTCTTTACTACTGCAATATCTTCTTAATAATCAAAATATGTTTTATTCATAGATGTCTTATCAAGTGATGCAATATGTTTTTATTGCTCAAATATCTTATTAAGTCCATAAATCAAAATTTTATTTGCTGGGATGCGTTTTTAAGTGATGAAATCTTTTTTTATTGTTGAAATGTCTTGTGAAGTGTTGGTCAAATTTTTATTGCTAGAATGTCTTGTTATGTTTTGAAATATGTTTCAAACCAGATGATTCCTCATGCATTGCTGCGAGAAAGCATGTTTCAAAGGAAACATGAATCAAATAATCTAAATAGGGGATATGTATATATTTTTTATGATTAGGGCACTCAAGATAAGCCCCCACACTGAAATTGAGAGAGTTTTGCACCTGTTGGTGCTAACAAATTTACGACTATTTCATCTAACATATTTGCAAGAAGTAACCTGTACCACAAGAGAGTTAACTAACCCAATTCAGAATAAAGAACGTGAAGAATTCCATTTACAACCATGAAAAGAAGAAAATGACTAATTTATGGTAGAAATTACTCATTTCTTGCCAGCAACCCATATCTCCTTAAAGCAAATTGATAGCAGTAAGAACACAAACAGTATTTATTCATGCATTTATGCAGACATGAAGCAACCGACGTAACAAAAATAGAACAAGCCCAAATGCCCAATGCTGCTGAAACCTACCAACATAGTGTTGGGATATCCTCCTCTGTGGGCTGTGAGGAGGTAACCATTTTGGCCTTTTAGGCAACCTAAAGAGGAGCAGAAGCCCACAAGAGTTATGACCTAGGATAATTTTGGTTTTGCACGTGAGAGGATAGATATGCTTTACCCTCCATCGAACATCGACCACCAAGAGTGATGAAAATTAGTTCATCTTCCAAGGGAGAAGAAGAGAGAAAACCAAGAGAGAAAGGCTACGTAAGAGAGGAAGATTGAAGGAAGAAGCATGTGCCTCCTCCCCAAGGTAGTGATGGTACCCTGCATGTTAGGAAAGTAGATAAACTAGACAAGACTATTGGCTTTCTCAAGCGATTTCACCCCTGCATGTTAGGGGTGATGCACCCCAAGCGTTCATAGGAAGCCGTCTGAAAGCGTGATACACAAGACAGTCTAGCCGATGTTTTTTTTTTCAACCAGACACCCCAATTGCCCGAGAGGGACCCCGTCAGGTCTTGTGGCGATGATTGACTGAGCTAGATCGATTCCCTTGAGTATAGATCGACTGTCGATCAACGAGCAAATCACAATACATAGTTGTTGATGAACGGAAGCAATGACAAAGGTAGAGGAGAAAAATAGATTAAAGTAAAGATACATTATATAGGGTGGCTAGACATACCATGCAAGTCATGGTTTTACATGTTTGAATTTGATTGCATCTCCTATCTAGCTAAACTAGGCATGTCTTTGGCTTCATAGTAGAAACGAATTCCAGTCAGTCGAATCCTCGCTGAAGTTGGTGCAGCTACTGATCATGTTTGCCTGTGTCATCGTCTCCGTCTTCTTGACAACCCCACACCTTAGTAGGCCAAGTTGGGCTTTCATACATGATCATGGAACAATCAATATATAGTGCCATTAATTCCTCAGCCGCGAGGGCCTCAACTTTCGTCTCCAATGCTAGTGCTGCCGTTTTATTATCGGCCTTGAGCGATCTATTTCTATTGCTTGCAACATCAATCACTCCATTTGTCCTGGCATCTTGAGTTTCATGTAAGCATAGTGTAGGACAACGTGAAATTTGGCAAACGCATCTCCGTCGAGGAGCGTGTGGTAGCCACTTCGGAATGGCATGATATTGAAGATTAATTCTTCCAGTCGATAGTTATCCGGGTTTCCGAATACCATGTCCAGCGTGATTCTACCGCTGCATCGTGCCTCCCTCCTAGGGATTATTCCTTTAAACATGGTTCTGCTTGTTCGATCGAGCCGCATCTTTTGCAAAGTGTCCTCGTCAATGAGGTTTGAGCTGCTGCCACCGTCCATCATGACTTTGGTCAGCTTGCATCCGTCAATCATGGGGTCGAGGACTAGAGTCGCGACTCCTCGGCTGGGGTTGGATGTTGGCAAATCCCCATGTCCGAATGTGATTGGGGTGACTAACCATGTGCTGTTCGGGGATGTCATGTGTTGACGCTCAAAAGTGGCACAATCATAAAGAGTAGCTTTAAGTTATATCAAAACTAATTCAAACTTATGATTGGAGGTCACCTACGGATGGCTCTTTTTAAGAAGATCGAGATGGATATGAACATGGTCTAAAACAGAGCTCTTATGCAGTAGTTATGACAAGTTCAGAGATGCTCATGTTGACACCAGATTAAATAATGGCATGAAACTCAATTAAGATGGTCTCTGATGGAAAATGTTTCAACACGAAAGTTGTGTGTCTTGTCAAAACGGACGATTTTGATATATAAATCGTTCCAATCCGAGTTTGTATGAAAAATTTAGAGCCATCGAAATGCAGCCCTGCCACGAGACAAAATATGGCGCACCCCATCAGACACGTGTCTGATGGGTAGCGCCACCAATTGGCTATTTTGCGTGAGATATTCGGCCCTCAAGATGGCTTCGAATCAAAAAATGTTCAACACGAAAGATGTTCATCTCGTCAAAACGGTTAAATATTCTTTTGGGCTCATCTTCATCCTAGGTCGTTTGTGTCCTATGGGACCTAAAGACCGAACTGCTGTCCTAGACTTACCTAAATCCGAGTTCGGTTAATTTTGAAAAGATTTGGACGTGATTTGGAGTCATTTTCTTGCACGGGAAGTCCAGCCGCCTCATAAATAGATATGAGGTGATGGCCGGTTAAACAACACACAATCGAACAAATCACCTACCACGTTTTATCTTTTATCTTTTCTCCTTAACCCTAATTCTTCTTCCTCCTTGTTCTTCGTTCGTTCTTCTTGTTGCAGGGCAGCGAACCTCGAGGCCCTAGGTGCGACCAGGTCAACCTAGGTCAGCCCATAGCCGTCGCACTCCCTGAGGGGTCCCTCTCGGGCGTGCGGGGTTTCGGGTCCGCAAAAGCACCCGCCGAACTGCTTGCGTACTGTGCTTCCGGACGGGTCTCCTTCGACGTGAGCTGCGGTGCATCACCCTCGGCATCAACGGTATACGGTGACGTGTTCGTGTGCGAACACACTTTTTGTATAAAAATGTTTTATTTTCCAGAGGGATTTGTTCTGCTGGTTCTTTGAGGCATGAGTTTCTTAGATCATTAGGATCTCCTCTTCGAACAACTCCTCCTCACAGCTTGGAGATCTTCCTCAGGCACTCGAGGTTCTAGGTTTTTCTAGGAGCTCAATTCCTCCTTTTGCTACCTGCCAAACAACCCAACACGGTCGAAGACTATGTGTTGGGTTCGTGTTCAAGGAGACAGACTCTATCGCGCATGGTTCATCTAGAATTGCGTCTAGTGTGGTCTTTGGTTTCTTTTCCGACTGCTTCTTTCGGTGAACATGTTGAACGACCCGATCGCTGATTCTGGAGCGTTTTTGGCATCGGCATTGGCGCTTTTTTGGCGGAGTCTACCAGATCGTGGATTGAATCTTTTTGTTCTTTTTTGCCAGCCAAGCGTCTTCCGTAATGCAGTATCTTGAAACGATGTCCGATAGCTCGGGGAACGTTCTGACGCACGTCTGTGCCACGGCACGTCAGAACAGAAGCAGTGACAAAGTTGGAGGAGAAACATAGATTAAAGTAAAGATACGGTTGATTGATTTGTGTGGTTGCGTTTACAACCCGCCGTTGCCCATACATTATATAGGGTGGCTAGAAATTCCATGCAAGTCATGGTTTTACATGTTTGAATTCGACTACAACTCCTATCTAGCTAAACTAGCTAGGCATGTCGTTGGCTTTGTACTAGAAACGGACTCCCGTCAGTTGCCATTTTATAATGCCTTCGAATCCTCGCCGAAGTTGGTGCAGCTACTGACTGTGTTTGTCCGCGCCATCGTCTACGTCTTCTTGACAACCCCACACCCTAGTAGCAAAGTTATGATTTCTGACTGTCTATATATTGATTGTGTCATGATCATGTCGAGTGTAGCATCTGATATAGTGTATTAGTGGGACGGTGCCTACAAACTGAGATAAATCCGATGGGCAACCTATCGATTAGGCTTCATATTACCAATTGTAGCTTAAGTGGGCTTTCAAGGTTACTGACAGGTTATTTTTTCGAAAAGGAGAATAACCTCCGGCATATGCATCAAGCGATGCACACAACCATCTTTATTAATTATTAAGTAGAGTACATACAAAAGGTAACCGGCCTGAACCACTACAAGATATGGAATAAACATGTATGACTAAGTCGACTTTTTCCGCCAGCAACACCTCCAGGAAGGAATAAACCACCTAGATAGGGATTTTCATCATGGTTGCCAAGGTCAGTCAATGAAGACTAGTACGGCAACAAGTAGATAACGCCTTCAACAAGGTAATGACCGTTGTGCCCAAGCAATATAGGTTGAAACATGAGTTTTCACTCCGGGCATGAAACGATGTTCCAGTCAGCATCTTGAAGATGAACCATTTAATAGTAGCCTCTGCAAGTACTCCACGCCAGGGCCGAAAGGCACTAGCAGATTGAGGAGATGTCTTCCCACCTTAAACCATCGCCATGGACGTCAGGTGGACGCCCATGTCTCTGCACGGAACTGGTCGCTGCCACACTACACCGATGCGAATTAGACTTCATATCCCCGTTACCGCCGAAGCCACCGCTCCAGTGCTAGAAGTTGGTAGGGAATCATCAGTATACTTGACCATCACCACCAAACTCTGGCGCGGGCACCTTGAGCTCCCTCGTGTGATGGTCGTTGCCCTAGCATGGGACAAAAATCTCATTTGCCCTATCAGTAAGTGGCACACGTGACCATCATGGTCGTGCCTGCAAATACGCTGATGCACATGTAAATGTGTTGTTGCGCCCCTTGATCTCCTTGCCGTAGCCGTTGAGGGCCCCCACCCCCGCCATAGGCTCAGTGTCCATTGCATGATACAAACATGCAAACATGATATGGACTACAAACCAACAACGCACCCATGCATATAGTTTTAATAAAGCAGATAAACTAGAAAGGACTATTGGCTACCTCAAGCGATTTCACCCCTGCATGTTAGGGGTGATGCACCCCAAGTGTTCATAGGAGGCCGACTGAAAGCGCGGTATGCAAGACAGTCTAGCCGATGTTTTTTTCAATCAGACGCCTCACTTGCCCGGGAGAGACACCGTTAGGGCTTGTGGCGACGATTGACTGATCTAGATTGATTTTCTTGACTCTAGATCGATTGTCGATCAACGAGCAAATCATGTTACATAGTTGTTGATGAGCAGAAGCAATGACAAAGGACGAGGAGAAAAATAAATTGAAGTAAAGATACATTATATAGGGTGTGGCTAGACATTCCATGCAAGTCATGGTTTCGATCACATGTTTGAATTCGACTACAACTCCTATCTAGCTAAACTAGGCATGTCTTTGGCTTCGTAAGTAGAAATGGACTCCAGTTAGTTACCATGTTATAATGCCTTGGAATCCTCGCTGAAGTTGGTGCAGTTACTGATCGTGTTTGCCCGCGTCATTGTCCCCGTCGTCTTGTCAACCCCCATAGGGCTGGAATTCGAGCCGAGTCAAGCCAGCTTGGCTCGACTCGCTAGAGCTCGTTTCGTTAACGAGCTAGCTCGACTCGACTCGTTACTATAACGAGCTCAAACCCAAGATTGGCTCGACTCGTATAACTCACGAGCTGGCTCGTTTAGCTTATTAAGCTCGTTAAAGATATAAACATAAAGCCCTCAAATATGAGAAAAATGATTATGTATATATTAAACGTATATATCACTAAATAATTGTAATTTTCTTGTAACACATGAGTCTCTTAGGAGGCTAGGCCTTCAACGGCCGGGCCTTGGGTTGTGCACCTGGGACGTAGGCTGTTTAATGGCTGATCTTTCTTTGTATTGGAAGTGGCTGATCTATTGTATCGAGCCTAAAGAGTTACAGGAGTACTCGTGAGATTGACTCGTTTAACTTGGTCTATAAACGATCTTAAACTAAAACTCGGCTCGACTCGTTATTCTTCGAGTTTGAGTCGATTCGAGCCGAGTCACGAGTTACTTGTTTAGCTCGCGAGTTTCGAGCTTTTTTTCCAGCCCTAATAGCATAGTCTGGTTTTGCTATGCCCTGGTCGTCGACGGCAAGAATGCCTCGGGGGGCATTGTCAATGGCACCGCAATAATCACACACACACACACACACACACACACACACACACACACACACACACACACACACACACACACACACACACACACACACACACACACACACACACACAAATATATATATATATATAGGAAAATGGTTGTATACTCCTGAGAGTACGTACTCCCGCTCCTCATATACCACATAGATGAATCTTTTATACCTCTTTATTATTTTTAATACACTTCATTATTAACTACTAGATACCTTAAAATGATTTTCATGAAAAAAATTATGCGAGTCTACATATTTTTAAAGGTTTACATATACACTGATTTGTTCGTATGTGAAAAAGGTATATTGCAAAAAGTACGTCAAAAATGATATTTTTTTCCACAAAACTCGTATTGGGGTATCCTAGAATATTTAGTGAAGTATATTGAGAATGATAAATAGGTATAATTAATGCGTCTACGGGGTACATTGCATATATCTCTTTTGTTCTCTGTGTGAAGTGCCTCGTGCCCGCAAGTTCACCGTTGTGCTGCTTGGCGTCGGTGCTGGCGTCTTGATCACCATCGTCAACGTCTTCATCCTCGGAGGCACCTTGGGCCTCAAGATGGAGGAGGCCATCAGCTGGTCTGGCGCATGCACCAACGGCGCTACCTACTTCTTCGTGGCAGTGGTAAACATGATAAGTGCATACGTCACATGCAAACATACATCGTATGGTTGAACATGGCTGGGATCTTGTATGAGTGATTGCACCCGTGTCTTCTTCAGATGGCCGCGCATGTCAACCGTAGAGCGAATGGCATACC
Organism: Triticum aestivum; assembly: GCF_018294505.1. Lineage (NCBI taxonomy): Eukaryota > Viridiplantae > Streptophyta > Magnoliopsida > Poales > Poaceae > Triticum > Triticum aestivum. The sequence goes on from NC_057798.1 coordinate 2,037,903, forward strand.
AGCGTAGAGCTGGCTTCCTTGGTGAGCGCCATAGTCTGGTTCGCCTACGCAAAAGCTACTGACAACCTGGGGATGCAGGTATACACGTGGGTCTTTGCGGATCAGCTTGAGCTGTTGCATGACAATGCAGAAGGAATGATTTGTCTCCCCGTTGAACCTTAGGTCACTTCGTTCTCTTCGCCCGACAACTTTTTATCTTGCTTTGGGTGTGTTGTGTGTGGTGATAGCATGTGCTTGTACTGTTGGATGAAATAAATAAATAGCTTTATACCAAAATTTTATTTTTATTTTTATCATACTACATATTAAGGAGTATAATTTTTATTATTTAGTTTGTATAGTTAACCACATAATTTAATTGGTATGGTTAAGTAAAGTTCTTTGTTACCAATTGTAATGCATATCACTAATCATTTTGTTTATGCTAAATATAAATAAGTGGTGTATCATAAGTTATCTTAAAAAAATTGTGGCGATAGTGCACATACACATATTTGTTTGTATATGCATATATTCACCTATGGTGATAGTGTTTAAATAATAATGTCCAACTAATATCTTAATAGTAATTTCTAGTGTATTATTAGGCATGCATATTTACAGAACCTTGTAGAATATAATTTGTACCGTTTGCAAATGTGTTGCAAGTTAGATTCGGTAATAAGTTCAACATATACTTCTTTTGAGTGAGGATGCCCCCCCCCCCCCCCCACACACACCATTGGGAGCCCACCTCAATCCCGAGAAAATATCGAACGGGGCCAAGTCGTGTTATCATGCTGAGGACCTAACCTAATCACACGGCTGAGCGAACTCATTTATCCGGTCACCGGATCATGGGACGAGTAGCTTGTTAATGATATCTTCTAGCCGGATGGCGCTCGACACATTCTGTAGATTCCCTTGCGAGAAGGAGATGATGACTTCATGGTGTGCCATTTTGATGGCAAAGGGAACCATATGGTGAAAGAGTGTTTATAAGTTGTACGTACGATTCAAGAAGCAAGCAAATAATGGGGCTGCTGAAAGTAGCACAATGGCAGCGGGCAACCTTGATAAGTGGATATCTGGAAATAGCCGTGCCCACGCAAAATTCAGATGTTTGCTTGGCGGGTTAAACACGAGCCTATGGCTTTGTGCACCAACTTGGTCAAAAGAGGCGTCAAACTTAAAAGTACCAAATGCTTCTTTTGTGGGCGAGTGGATGAAGACGGGTCACGCCTCTTCGTGAAATGCAAGGCCGTCAAAGAAGTCTGGAGGGGTATGAATCTGGAGAATGTAATGTGGTACGTATGGAGCTGGAGGAGATCACGTCTGTGCATGCAGTTATGGATCTTTTGTGGGGGCTAGATGAAAAGGTGCGAGTCCAAATCCTCACATTCTAGTCGAACTGGTGGATGAGAGGAATAAAATAACAGAAGGGGAACTGCCGGTCACGGACAAGAGCTCGTACGCTAGAGTAGACAAGAGACAAATGTTTAATAAATGGGCGCCGCCGAGCGATGGACAGGGCCTACAGGCCAGGTGAAACATTTGCTACATCGGACTTAGAGCCTATCCGATCCCCTGTGATGGATGCGTTCGTGTACAGTGGTGGGTCACACCATAAATTTTCTTCTTCACAATTCACTACATCAATTATGAAACCTCAAACATATACAATTACATGAAACTTAAACTAGCCTAATTTTTTGCCGGCGACCGTCCATGTTGTTCCGCCCCTGTGCACGTCGGGTGAGGTTGAGTAGGACGTGGGACACGGACCGGCTCACGGGTCTCGAGGCGCCGCCATCTCCCACGCCCTACTCTTTCTCGTCGGAGCCCGTGGCCTACACGTTGCCGGTTGATGTGAGGTCTATTCTTTCGTGGTTGGAGCCCGACACTTCCACCACTATACAGCCCCAGAGGTTACCGGTCACCCCATACCGGTGGCATGGTGTTCGACTCCACCTCACCGGCCTCTGCAACAGCCTCCCGCATCCTCTACCTCATACGTCAGGCATGGCACGCCATATTCTCGGCGGACGGGCCATGGAGGGCCTTCGCGTCAACCGCCAACGAAGGGGCAGCGCCTGCGCCCAGACATTTGAATGTCAGACGGACCGCACCACCTCTGGCGAGGCAGCGGCGACGCACCTCACGCCGGATCCAAGCGCCATTTGGACGGACGCTATGGATTCCTGCCGGATCGATTCCGGCTATTGTCTGGCGTTATCTTCGCGAGGACGGTGAAGCGCAATGTGGATGGGAATTTTCTCCTTGGACCCGCATGGGATGAGCTCCCAGTCCACGGATCGGGTGAGGCGACCTACATGACCTCTGCTTCTCCTTTAACATCGTGGACATATGAAAATAAGAGCAATTCTAGTAGATACCATAAAAACATGTACCGTAAAAATCTTTTTAGGGTATATACCACCAATCGTTTTAAAGAATTTTTACGGTATGATGTGTGTGTCGGCAGAACAGAACCCGCATAATCGTCTCAGGTCAAATGTGGAGCCCACTAGATAGTAGTTAAATTTACAATGGGTTCCCTGCAAAATAGCATAAACCCCCTAAAAGCAAAATCTAAATTGCAATTGGGTCTTGTATTCCACCTCACCGGCGATGCAGCACAAGACCGGCAACTACCCACACCAGTAAGGGCCGCAGGGTCCCACCGCTCTCCCCCAATCTAGCATCGCCGCCGCAGCTCCTCACCCGGATGACCTCAGACCCCGCACCTACCCCCGCTGGCTGGTCCACCGTATGGGCGCTCGACGACCAGTAGCACCCCCGCCTGCAAAGGATCTGGGAGCGCGGCATCGCCTAGAAGCCGCCCCGCTAGGAAGATGACTCGGAGGAGCCCCGTGCGACCGACGTCTTTCGCCTCGACCACGGCGGGGAGGTCGAATCTGATGGCAACTACCTATTCACCGCCGCACAGAGTGCCTTCGTCTATGTTGCGGCCAAGGCCGAGGCCTCCAACTGGGGCTCAGTTGACGCGGCTGTGCGCCAACTCTAGGTGTCGGATCTCAAGGCCAGTGGCGGAGCTTGAAAGAAATCTTTGGAGGGGCGAATCTGTGGACGTAGTGCTGGGTCTCGCTGCAAGAATTCAATCCCTCGGAATTGGACTTCATTTGTTTGAGTTTCATGGCCTTGTTGTTGAGGCATCGAAGGATGTTGTCCGTGTTGCTCAAATTCAAGCAACAACAGAGGAGGCTGAACAGGAATTACTTTCATTGTTGTTGGTTCATCAGCTTCACATTCAGTTGAATCACCTCGCTTTCTTTTGAAAAATGCATCAATTGTTTTCCCTTAAGCATCACTGCCTCCCTCGGTCCCTCTTAATCTTTAAAAGACATTTTCTATTCCAGTACAAAATCCAATTGACAAAATCTAATTTACAAAATCAATGACGAGATGACCACTAATTTTTCTTTCTCACCAAAGGTTCCTCCACTAAGGTAACAAAGCTACATAATCTGGGAGATGCAGAAAATTATACAGGGAGCTGCATCTCCAACAATGACCAGATGAAAAGACCACATCTAATTAGAATTTTTCCTCCACTACAAAGCTACGGAGGTCACAATATTTCAACTTTCCAAATTTTCCATAGGGGAGAGATTGAGATAGATACAGGGAGGACAGTCTGCTCGCACGACTCACCGAGGCACTGCGCGACGTTGACGGAGCCTGATGCTGTAGCGGACAGCCATAGCCGAGGCATAAGTGGATCTGTGGATGAACCTGAGCGGAGGAGGAAGGAGCCGACCAATCCCAGGTCCGGCCACCCGCCAGCGGTCGCCCCCAGTCCCCCACGCCGGCAAGCCACGGCGCCAGCAGCCAATCTCCCAGACGCCGGTGCCCCACCCCCATGCCCCAGCCGTCCGCGGTCTAGTTGGGGAAAAGAATTCTGGAGATGGAGTAGTGGAGTAGGTCACCGCCTGGTCTGGTGGCTGGATTCGTGCGTATCCAGGGCTCCAGGCATCGTTGACTAAGTCCTAGCATATGAGTGGGCCTGATACATAGGGGTATGAGAAAATTTTCTTTTTCGCTGGGGGGGCGACCGCCCAGGTTCGCCCCCACGAAGCTCCGCCGTTGCTCAAGGCCACTTGGTATGGCGGCGACGATTTATCTGAGCGCATGCCCTGAGCCGTACGGTCGTGGCAAGGCCTGAAGCCCATGGTCGCGGCTGAAGTGAGGGAGGCTCGGGCGGCGGGAGGCTCCGGCTACTCCATGGTGACGCGCGGACGGCTGAGCCGCAGGGGCAGAGAGGTTGCTAAAACATCGCTGACACTAACCCTTTTGTGCGATAGAGGAAGTGTCAAAACTAGGGAAAAACTGGAGATTTGTGGGTTGCGGGCCGAAATATGCAGATCACCGCAGGAAAAAGATATTACGCGATGGGCCGTTTTACGGGACCTGGTCGGGGTGACTTTTCGTTCCGGTACCGTAAAACGACTGTTATTTTAAGGGGAGGTGGGATATGTGGGAGCTACTCTAACCAGGTTTGGCAAACAAAATGTCAGGGTCGAACATCTTCCAGGAATGTCAGGTGGGACATCTTATTTCCTCCCGTTCGGAAGTCAACTACTCCCTTCATCCCCATACTAATTTTTGCTAAAACGGATATATCTAGACGTATTTCAGTCGAATGTATCTAAATGTATTTTAGAATTAGATACTCTGTTTGAGCGGAAATTAATGTGGGGTAAAGCAAGTATTAGTTAACCTTGTGCGTAGGCGTGCTGTGAGGAGTACCGGGCACTGGTGTCGTCTCGGTCGTAGGTACTGCTGTGAGGAGTACGAAATATTCTGTGATAGGTAGGAAATATTCTGCGAGAAAGAAAATGCCTTGTTGGAAGATGTAGAAACTGCATGGGTCATGCATAAGAAGCCAAGAAACATGGGTATGGTAGCAACCGAATTAGATGACGTGTACACTCCATTCCTAGAGCAAGAGGACGGTGGGCTCGGTTTTCAGGAAAATAGGTACGGGAGGAGCTAAGCAGATGCCATTTTTTAACCGGGCATAAAGTGTATCTCCAACGTGCACACTCAAATCACCTGCTGCGTCCGTCCGCACCGAGTGGTCTGGATGCATTTTTACCATCGATGCCTAATCCGTCCATGAAACGGTTCGGAGTACTTTTTTCACAAATCAAAGGCAAACCAGGGACCTTCACATACACATCCGTCATCCCAATCCCACACTAAACCCTCTTCGCCCGAAAAGCCCCCTTGCAAGAAGCGGTTGTCACGCATTCATGTCGGCTAGCACTACTCCAGAGCGGACGTGATTCCATGGTATTCATTTTGGTCAGTGCGACATGACCGGACAAGCAGACGGCGCCGCTTCAATGTCAACGCGGTGATTGAGAAGGACGGTGTTGACCAGCCGACGTCGCCACCATACTGCACTTGGCGCACCAAGGCGTCAAGGAGCAGGTGACGCCGGTGATCGCGAAGGCGCACAGCCGCCTCGTCCTCTACCTCAGCGGTGGCGGCTCCTCCCCGTCACGAGCCATCGTGTTGGCCGAGAGAGGGTGGGCAGAAGCGACATGGCGGGAGCGGTGCAATGCCTCCGTGTTCGCCAAGTCCGACGAGGTGCTAGCCTGGGTCCGCAAGGACCCCGACCTCGAGCAGGCCTGGGCCCATGACCGATCGCTCACCACCGTGATGATGGACGTGGGCTACCGTCGCCTCCTTGATGGGAAGCTTGCAAAGATCGACGAGGAGTGGTTACTCAACGACACCTCCACCATAGCTGACAGTGGCTAGGTTGCCGCTAGGGCATCATGGACGGAGTCGGGACTGGACACGGTAGCGCTCTGCACGGTGCAGGAGAAACCAGAGTGGCTCCTCCGCGAGCGCCAGGTGGCGGCCGGGTAGGGCTTACGCGCCCCGTGCCCTGCCGCCGCTGGAAGGACCACTCTGGCAACGACGACAATGACGGAGGACAGGCCGCCCATGCGCACGAGGTCACCGCCTGCTACAAGCTAGTGAAGGATTTCTGTTTTAGGTTTTAAGACGGACAAAATACCATCCTTTTATCTAAATTATGCCTGAACTTTAGTGAATTCCGTCTTAATTACATGAATATCGTCTGGTTTGTTTAAAACTACGTTGAAATGTATGTGGGTATGGCTAGATGGATGGCTCCCAGAAAAATGAAGTGTCTGTTTTAGGGGGGTCAACGTTGGAGGAGATGCCCTAAACCGCTTTTGAAGTTGCGAGATGTCATTTTTGGCTACATGTTTCTTCCATGAATTATAGAAATAATACCAGTGAGAGTGCACCTGCAGCAGATGGATTCCCAACAAGATTTTTACGGAAGATATTGATGTACTGTAAAGAGCGACGTGATCACAAGAATTAAAGAATTATATTTGCTAATGTTTCAATGTTGTAGGGCATTATTCTCAAAAAAAGTGTTGTAGGGCATCAATGAAATTATCATTGTGCTAATCCCGGAGAGAGAATCCGAACACCCTAACTAAAGAACCATCAGCTTATGTAACGTAGTATATAAAATTCTGTCAAAGTGTTTAGGCCCTGTTTGGTTCATAAGTCCTAGGACTTTTTTTAGTCCCAACTTATAAGTCCCAAGTCCCTAAAAAATCCCTACCTGTTTGGTTCCTGGAACTTATAAGTCCCTATAAGACCATATTACAACTATAAGTCCCTATAAGACTCTCCTTAAGAGTCTTATTTCATAAGTCCCAAATACCCATTTTAAGTCCCTATAAGTCCCTCCTGTTTGGTTTAGATGGGACTTATAGAGACTTTTTTAAGTCCCTAAATCAATAAGTCCCTGAAAACAAACACCCTCTTAGTTAATAGAAAGCGGCTTCTCCTTAATGATTTAATCTCCCCGACTCAAAGCACCTTCCATACCAGGGAGAATAACTACGATGATGCCCTCATAGATTTTGAACGCATTGATACTATCCAGAAAAGTTCAGATACAAAAGGAAAATTATGTACCTGTAAAGTCTTATGAGAGAGTCGAGTTGGCGTATCCAGAGAGGGATATGGAAAAGTTGGGTTTTACGGATAAATGCATGCAATGGATCATGAGATCTGTTAAGTCTGTCAAATACTTTGTCTGCTACAATGGAAACCAGCTCGAGAGTTTTCGCCGATGCGTGGCTTGAGACCGGGAGACCCCCTCTCTGACTCTCTCCATACCTCTTTATTTTTGTTGCAGATGGACTCGCACGATTGGTAGAGAGACGAGTTGAATAGGGTGAATTACATGAGCTAAGAATTTGTCGCCAAAGCCCAAGAATTTATCATCTGATGTTTGCACACAATAGCTTACTTGTTTTTGAAGCTAGCCTAGATCAAGCCAATATTGTGAAGCAAGTACTGAATAATTACAATAGAACTACTGATCAGCTGGTTAGTCCATCAAAATTGTCACCACTTCTTTAAAATAAGTGGTCACCATAGGAGGGCCAAGAAGTGACATCTCTCTAAACACCGTGCAGTTCGTTCGATGAGAAATATGTTGTTTGCCGGTCCCAAAAGGAGGTGTGATAAATGGTAAATTCCAGCCAATCAAAGACAAGGGAAAAGACTGAATGACTCTGTTTAAATTAGTGACGCATACTATTCCCACCTATGCAATGAGTGTGTTCAATTCTCGCCATGCATGTGTAAGGAGCTGCTCACTTGACAGGAGAATTTTGGTGGAGCAATGAAATTTACCGACGACGCACGCATTGGTCAAGTTGGGAGAAACAGAATAAGGGCCAAGGAGGTATGACATTCAAGGACCAAAAAGTGCTTAACCAAACCTTCTCAGAAGGCAGTTTTGGTGACTCATAAAGTGCCTTCAGAGTCTATGTGCGAGGGCACTAAATGCTAAATACTATCCCATGATATATTCTCTAGACATGGCGTTTAGTTGTAATGCATCTCTGGGATGGCAAGGATCATGCATATACTAATACAATTCATTAAAAAATCAATTGAAAAGAATTAACCAGCTTATTTTGCAAGAGCCTTTTCTTTTTTGAAGAACTAGTGCATTTATTGTTGCATCGTCGGAGAAAAAATTTGGCAAGGCATGAGCCCCACCTTCCCCTTTGACCACAAGGAAGTCCGACAATCACGCACACACAGATAACACGGACACGTATGAACAGAAGTACAACCGCAGTTTCTAGTTTTCTGAACTAGAAATGATTTCCCGTGAGTTGTTGCGGAAATTATTTACAATGATTTCAGTGAGATTGGTTATATGAAAGCTTCGCGAGGTGGGCTAACTTGTGTCTGTGCATGGCCGTTTCGAACTGGGCTTGGGTGGCACCCAAGCCTAGGAAACCCAAGAAGGGAACTCGAAGCCCATGTACATGAGGCCATTATCTACTCAGTGAGTCTCGTCTCGTCATTCATTTTATATTTACTAGTATTTTTTTAAATGAAAAATGCCATACTATATAGTTTAAAAGTTCTAGCATGTTCAGAAAATGTTGATATCATTAAAAAATGATGCTGGCATTTATAAATGTCCACGGGTTTCAAAAAATGTGTTTCGTCACATGTAAAAATATATATAATGTAAGAAAATTGAGTAATTAAAAAAAGGAACTTCTCAAAATTGTTGATAGCATTAAAAAAATGATGCTGGCATTTTAAAATGTCCACGGGTTTCAAAAAATGTGTTTCCTGACATCAGAAAAATTATAAAATAATTAAAACAGTTCATTGGACCATTAAAAAATATACGTGATATTTGAAGAAAACATTTTTTCGATAATGGATTTGAGGAAAACATGTTGTGAAACAAAATGTACGTGACTACAAAAAATAGTAAGCAAAAAATGTTGTGAAAACAAACGCATTTGGAAGCAGCATGCAACAAATTTGTCACGTAGGTGCTTTCCATATAGCGAGCCAGTCAGTTGACCAGTTGAGAACACCTTTTCAAATTCGTGAACGTGTATTACTATTCGTCAATATTTTGAAATCCGTGATCATTTTACAAATATCCGAGTATTTTATAAATATGTGAACATTTTCAAAATCACAAATTCTACTAAAATTGTGTGAACAACTTTTAGGATTCCGAATTGATATTTCTTATAAATCGGTAAAATAAATGCTAGCAGTCTGTCTTTAGGGAAAACCATAAAAAAAAGAAATGCACAGAAGGTTGTGAAAGAAAAACGCATTTGGATTTTTTGAGTAGAAACCGCATTTGGAGGGAGCCTGCATGATACGCCAATATGGGCTAGCCCGCGGAAGAACATTTTGTGCATTTGCTCGACGCAACGATTGTCAGATAGACATTTTCACAATTTTGTCCCAACCATTGCGGTCCATTAAGAACACTTCTGCAAATTCGTGAATTTATTTTATATTGAACAAGATTTTGAAGTGCGTGAATAATTTCTAAAAATTATGAATAATTCGGAAAATTAGTAATAAATTTTTATAAAATTGAATTATAAATTCATTTTCTAACTAATGAAAAATTTAACAAAATTATTTTATTTTTTACATTGTGTGAGCATTTTTCTAAATTATAATTGATACTTTGGGAATCTGTAAAAAACATATAGTAGCCAGTTTTTAGGGAAAACATTTTTTAAAATGTTTTTAGGGAAAACTTAAATGAAAGAAACTGAGCAAAAGAAGACTGTGAAAGAAAACTGTATTTGGAACGAGCATGCATGTTGCGCCAATATTGGCCGGTCCACGGAAGAACTTTGTGTGCATTTGATCTACTACTTGACGCAGCGATCGTCACATAGATCCATTTTCTATAGTGTCAATATACTTTTTAAATTGTTAAGATTTTTATCTATATGGTCATGTATTTTAAAAAGTGATCAGGGATCTTTTTTAAGTTTTGATGTATTATTTTCGAAATTGTTGGTAGAATTTTAGTAACTGTTCATACATTTAAAAAACATTCATGTAAGTTTAGAAATTGTTTCGGTATTTTAAAAATTGTGTAACTAAAAAAGTTTGCATTTCAAAAAATACAACACAAAAGGCGAGAAATTCAAAAAAAAGATAGAAAAGGGGTCCATACAAATATATATATATATATAACGAAACTGAAAGAAAAAAATGTTGAAAAAGTAAATGCCAAAACATTGAAGTAATGATGAATGGACAGGGAGTTTGCATGTTGCTTTCGTTTAGAGTAGAGGATCAGTGTGAGGGCGACGTTGCATTAACAAAGCCATCAATCGGCGAGGAGTACGCAACCAACAGATTACAAAGGAATATAAAAACAGAAATGCCACGGTTGATACGAGGTGCCTAGGCGATAACTCGGCAAATGGATCAGGCCCCATACCAATGACTAACTATGTAATCTCTGATTAATTAACAACTTCATCATAAGTCCCATTGTTTTATATACAATTTTAACAAAGGAGAGAAAAACTTTATAGCTAGTTGTGGGGCCTAGGGGATAGTATGTTGCTGCCTTTTGGAAGTAGCTGCTGCTTTAGTGCCATTGGAAGTGAAGTCCAGTTTGCTGGGAGTGTGAAGCATTGCACGTGCATCTGGCGACCCGTGCTATTTCAAAACCATATATACGTTGAGCTTATTGCCAAATCTAACTTGCAACACATTTGCAAATAGTACAATTTATATTCTACAAGGTTCTGTAAATATGCACGCCTGATAATACACTAGATATTACTATTAAGATATTAGTTGAACATTATTCTTTAGACACTTATAACATCAATATATGCATTAACCATAGGTGAATATATGCACATACAGAAAAATATGTATATGTGCACTATCGCCACAAAATTAATTTTAAGATAACTTATGATACATCACTTAATTAAATTTAGCATAATGAAAATGATTAGTGATATGCACTACAATTGATAACAAAGAACATTGCTTAATTACACCAATTAAATTATGTGGTTAAATATAGCAACTTAATAATTAAAATTATACTCCTTAATATTATAGTATGATAAAAATAAAATAAATAAAAACAAAACTTTGGTATAAAGTTATTTATTTATTTCATCCACCGTTAAAAGCACACGCTATCACGCACACAACACACACCAAAAGTAAGATAAAACGTTCATACGGTTCAACGGGAAGACAAATCGTTACTCCTGCATTGCCATGCAACAATTCAAACTGATCCACAAAGTGATCCACGTGTATACCTACATCCCTAGGTTGTCGGTGACTCCAAATGCCCCTGAACTTCCACCTGCAATAAAAAATGTGATTGACTTTGGATGGGTAGTCGTTGCAAACTGAAACATATATAACGTGATCGGACGAGTTACTCAATGCCAATGTAGTAATACCATTACTGCACCTATTCCTGTCGCTGCCACCCACTGACACCAAACTTGCACAATAAATTTGCCAAGTCTAACGCGGAATAACATGACAACAAAACGAAGAACAAGGTCGTGAATGTAAGGCAACACGCGCAGAACCTACATCGCGGCCGCACACAAACAATGGTGGATTATTTGCAAAATTTCAATAGTGGTCGTGAATCTAACGCTTCATCTCCATGCCGGCACCAAGGATGAGAGGGGGAGGGGGAGGAGGATACCGACACTACCTGCGTCCAAGCGGCAGCGGGATCAGGGGCAGGGACGAGCGGCGGGGTTGGTTGCGCTGGAGAGGCAGCCGGGCCTGGCCAGCCACCTCGACGATCTCCTTCTCCTCCTGCTGCTGTTGGTCGAGCAAATAGATCATGCCGTCAGTACCCTACATCCTACACAGCTCACGCACGTCAACGCCAAGCAGGTTAGGCGCAGACACAGTAGAAACGAGACGAGCGAGGGAGGAAGGAGTTGTTTCAGAGAAGAGACGAGATGCTTACTTGGTTCGCCATCGGCGCGGGTGGGGCAGGCAGGTGTGGCACTAGTGGGTCGTCGCCGTCGACCTCGTGGGCGAGCTATCCTCCCTCTTGGCCCTCCACGGGGGCACCACGGGGTGCGGGTGGGGGTGGGATGGTACGGCGTGGGTGGGGCGGGTAGGTGCGGAAACAGCGGGTTGTAGCCGTTGACCACGTCGATGAGCTGCCTGCCCTCCTCGTCCTCCACGACAGGGTTGTGCTCCTCTGCGGTGAGGCCATGCTCGCCACCGCGACGTAGCCCTCGTCATCGAGCTCTCCCTGCACACAAACTCGTCAGCGACGACGACGCAAGCTTTCAAATCGAAGCTACGTCGATCTGTCAATTGAAGGAAGGAGGAGGAGGAGGAGGATGAAAGTGCAACTAATCCCCGGTTGGTTTTGGTAATTCATAACAACATATAGCTCATTGAACTAATATCCATTCAAGTTAAATGTTTCGGAAAGTTCAATGATGTGCATGGCATGGACTAGATATGTGGACCCCTCAAAATGCTAAGGGCTCATATTGGCAAAAGCTCAAGACTCTTCATTTCCATTTTAGTGATCCAAGATCACATTGAGTCCATAGAAAAGACCAATGTATCGGCTAGCCCTAGCTTTATCAGTCATGCATCTAATTATGTGCAAGAGCCGATGCAACAAAATATTCATGCTTCTACCTCATATAATTTTAGCAACATGCAATATATGTATTCCAACTCTCATGCATCGGCAACCCTAGAATCCATATGCCGATGAACAACATGATGAGTTTGGTTAATCAAGTTGAAACACCTCACATAGGAACTTCCGATAGTATGCAACAAAGTGTTTCACCTTTTTATTCATCGGCAACTAACTTGCAATATATTAATCCAAACATGCCGATGGATAGGGGAATTGGCCATGCTACTACTAGTTATCCGGCCAATTACCCTCAAACATCATGTGCTACACCTCATGCTACTAATGTTTTGGCACCATATGCAATTACAGGTATTCATAATTCGGCTTCGCACCTTCATGCTAATAGCCGAATAAGTGAAAATTCTATAGGATCACATGTGTCTTCACCTAGTATCGTAGCATACAATGTTTTCCCCGCACAATTACAGAATTTCGGCGACATTTAGTTACTGAAAGAGTCTAAAAGTGTCGGGGGGCAACTCTATCCAGATTGGGTCATTAAGAAAAATCTTACATCATTTTGGGACAAATGCAATGTTGTTCTACATGAATTAATAAAAGAGGGAAAGCCTATTACTTCTGGTGCAATCCAAGCTAGATTATGTAAAAAAGAGAAAGCATTGGGTGTGGATAGAGTTATGAATAAAAGTGGTGATTCGGATAACAAAGTTAATTCGGCTATTGAAAAGACCGAATCACATATTACGTATGCCAAATCTGTTCTAGAAAAATAGGACGACAAGGTGTTGGGGAGCTATTCAAAAAAGGAACAAGATATCGTTCAAGTAACGCAACCATCATGCTCTCCCAATGTATTCGAAGAGGTATGTCTAGCAAGTGATTTACCTATCTTCCGGTTTGGTCACAACTTTATTGTTGATGCTTCTATTAGAAAATTCTCATAAGCAATCTTGAAAGACCAATGAAGAAGGGTAATTTATTTGTTAGCAATAAAATCGTTGCAAAGCATATCGGTCAACACATTGTGCCATTTATAAAGACCGATTGTGACTTATTATTGCAGCCAAAGTTTTCCTCATTGCTTTATCAAAAGTTCATATATAATTGGGTAGCTTTGCTTGTTTCTTACTTGGCTTACACTTGGTCTCAATTGAGACATATGTGTTCTAACTATTTTCATTTCAGAATTTTAAAGCCAAGGTTAAATTCTATTGATAAAACTGATGCTTGTATAATATCTTATCCAAAGACCTCGGAGATAGAATGCAAAACACAATGCATAGCCGAATGGGGGTATTCTAAACCATTCGTTTGCTTACCTGGAAAGCCGTTCTCACACCAAGATCGGCTAGAAAATGAGAAGCATCCCTTCAATTCAAGCATGTGTGATCAAATAATTGATTTGTTGCTGAAAAATAATTACATTAGAGTTCTCGATCACCATCAAAAACCATCTATCCGAGGACGAATGTATTGTAAGTTGCATGATTCGTTCAAGCACAGTTTTGAGGATTGCAATATGTTTCGTCAAGTAGTTAAATCAGCCATTGAAAAGGGATGATTGAAACTTGTTGAAACGCCAAGGGATGACCAGTCTATTCCGATTGGTCCTGACGGCAAACGGTTTTTGTATCGGCTGCTTCAAGCCGATCCATCTAAACACGAGAAGGTAAGGCCCGTGGGTATTGGGATCAAGCTTTCAAGTAAGGAAGTTGTTCAAGAGCACGATGATAATATTCTTGAGGGAAAAAATTCCATCGAGGTTGCACAAAAGATGCCAAATACTGGGGGGCAACAAAAAAAATCCAAAGATCGGTGCAAGCACAACCAAAGAAAACAAAGGTCGACGTAAGCACAAAGGTAAAAAGCCGAAAGTCACTTTCGCGCAACTATTGGAAAAATATCAGAAGATAAGTGAGGAGAATAGTGCTTATTGGCCAACTAATGCAAAAGCATCAAGATCACCCCCTAGGCGCAAATCCAAGGATCAATATTGGCAAGAAGAGAATTTGAATGCAAGTTGTTCATATCCTTATTTTGGGCCGCCGATGCCAATGTCGTGGATGCCTCCCTATGCTCACGTAAATCCATATCCATCATGGGACAAGTATGATACAAAGACACATTCTCCATATTATTACAAACCATCTCACCAGTATTATGCAGCTCCGAGAAAAACAACAGTTGAACAATCACATATTAAAGACTATTTCAATCATAAGGAATCGGTCCGGAGCTCAAGGAAGAAGAAAAAGGTGGTTGAGCAAGTCTACCGCGTCAAAAGAGATGCTCGTAAGAGTGCCACTTCAGATATGATATCTAATGAAAAAGAGTCAATTAAAGTGTTGACATTGGCTACAAAAGGCAGTGAGGCAAGTCAATCAAGTGCCAAATAGGGAAGAAGTTGAGAGTGCACAAGGTAAAACAAGAATTGTCATTACTTCAAATAAAATCGCAGCCGGGGTGCCCACTCGGCTTATCGTATTGGCAAAAGAAGGAATTGCAGAATCTTAGTGCACAAGAACTTGAAAAGAGAAATATGGCATGGGTTCCCAAAGGAAATATTCAAAATAAGAATTATGTGCGAGCTTCCTTTACAAGGAGTGCAGCAAAGGTGAAGAAGGAAAAGAGTGAAAGCTACGAAGGACCAAGCCGAAGGTTTCAACATCTTTGGTCCACACATTATCCATTTTCTTCAACAATGTCGTTGATGCCTATGCCATGGAATTCTTCATCAGGTATGATTGGTTACCCTAAATGGGCTTATTTTAATCCATGGATGCAATATAATTTCTTACATCATGAAAGGGTATTACCAAATCATTATATGCTCGATTAGCTTCACTTTTGTTGCTAATCTAAATGGCCGATATATACTTATCGTCCAAAGCACGTACAAAATGGCCGATGGAGTGTTGACATCGCACTCAGAACAAACTCCGTGTAAGTTATTTTTCGACACACAAGTTTTGCCGAAAAACAGAGGGGCATGCGTTGACACCAGATTTGGCATGGTCAAAAATGTAATTAAGAAGGCTTCAAATGGAAAAGTGATCAAAGTGAGAAAGTTGTTTTCAAAAGGAGAAACTTTGATATTTGGGCCATAGCCATCCGATCTCATCTCTAAGGCCGAAGTTGTGTTCGAAGTACTGAGATTTTGTATTCAGAACAGTATTCGGCTGATTACGCAACCAAGATGGCCTCTGATGGAAAAAGTTACAACTGCAAAGTTCTTGGTCTCGTCAAAACGGATGATTCTGATATAAAAACTGTCTTAATCCGAGGTCGTATGCAAAAGCTACAGTCAGTAGAAGACGCTGCTACACTGGATGGCCGGACACTCCGGGAAAACCATCCGGGTTTTGATTTTATCTTTGGATGGCCGGACACTCCGGACATGTTTCGTCCGGGTTTTGAATTTCACTGCTGCATACTTCGGAAAACAGCTGAAAACCCTTTCAAGATGTCCTCAGATAAAAAAACGTTCAACATGGAAGTTGTTAGTCCCGTCGAAACAGTCAAGATTGCTTTTGGGCTCGTTTCCAACCAAGATCATTTACTCACTCAAACATGGCCCGCAAGGTGCAGCCAGATTTTACCGAACAGTTTTGGAAAGTTTGGACCAAACAAATCCGAATTGGACTAGGGTTTTGGACGTGAATTGAAGCCTTTTCCTTGCACGTGAAGTCGAGCCGCCTCTTATATACTTAAGGGGTGACGGCCGATTGAAAAACACACAATCGACAAATCAGTCTATCATCTTTTACCTTTACTTTTATCTTCTCCCTTGTTGTTCTTCCTCGTTCTTCGTTCGTTCTTCTTCATTGCAGGACGGTGAACCTCGAGGCCCTAGGGGCGATCAGGTCGACCTAGGGCAGCCCATAGCCGCCGGGAGCCCTGACGGGGTCCCTCCCGGGTGTGTGGGGTTTCGGGTCCTCAAAAGCGCCCGCCAGATTGCCTGCATACCGCGCTTCCGAACGGGTCTCCTACGACGTGAGCTGCGGTGCATCACCCTCGGCGTTGGAGGTACACGGTGACGTGTTCATGTGCGAACACCGCAGCCTCCTCTACCTAGGCGGCAGCGGCGGCTCCTCATCGTCGCGAGCCATCTTGTCGATTGAGAGAGGGCGGCTAGAAGGCGGCGCGACAAGAGCGGAGCAATGCCTTCATGTTCTCAAGTCCGACGAGGTGCCAGCCAGGGTCCGCAGGGACCCCGACTTCGTGGAGGCCTAGGCCCATGGCCGATCGCTCACTACCGTGGAGACAACCATGGGGTATCGTCCCGCCTTGATTGGAAGCTTGCAAAGATCAAGGAGTGGTTGCTGAAAGACGCCTTCGCCATAGCCGACAGTGGCTAGGCAGCCGCTAGGGCACTGCAGCCGTGGTCGAGATTGGCCATGGTACTGGTAGCCCTTCGCATAGTGCAGAAGAAAGCAGAGCTGCTCCTCTGCGAGCACCAGGTGGCAGTCATCTCCATGCTGCACTTGGCGCGACAAGGTCGTCAAGGAGGAGGTGCCGCTGATGATCGCGAAGGCGCGCAACCGCCTCATCCTCTACCTCGGTGGCGGCGGCGGCTCCTCATCACGAGCCATCCTATCAGCTGAGAAAGGGCGGCCAGAAGCCGGCACGGAGGGAGCGGCGCAATGCCTCCGTGTTCGCCAAGTCCCATGAGGTGCTAGCCTGGGTCCTCAAGGACCCCAACCTCGTGTAGGCCTGGGCCCACGACCGACCGCTCACCACCATGATGATGGCCGAGGGGTACCGTCGCCACCTTGATGGAAAGCTTGCAAAGATCGACGAGGAGTGATCACTCAACGACGCCTCCACCATAGCTAGCAGTGGCTAGGTTGCCGCCGGGGCATCGCGGACAGAGTCGGGACTGGCCACGGTAGCGCTCCGCATGGTGCAGGAGAAAGCAGAG
The DNA here is from genome assembly GCF_018294505.1 of Triticum aestivum. Taxonomy (NCBI): domain Eukaryota; kingdom Viridiplantae; phylum Streptophyta; class Magnoliopsida; order Poales; family Poaceae; genus Triticum; species Triticum aestivum. The sequence goes on from NC_057798.1 coordinate 2,055,320, forward strand.
AAGCACCTCCGCGAGCGCCAGGTGGCGGCCGGGTAGGGCTAATGCACCCCGTGCCCTTCGGCCACTGGAAGGACCACTCTGGCAACGACGACCACTAGTAGAAAACAGGGCTTTCGTTTGGGCCTAGCCAGCCCATTAGTCCCGGTTCAGTCAAGAACCGGGACCCATGGGGGAATTTGTCCCGGTTCGTCAGCCCAGGGGGGCGGCCGGGGCCTCGTGGGCATTAGTCCCGGTTCGTATGAACCCATAAATCCCGGTTCCTGGCATGCACCAGGACCAATGGTCCTTGCTCCTGGCCCACAACCATTGGTCCCGATTTGTGGCTTGAACCAAGACAGAATGCTGAGCTTTAGTCCCGGTTTCTATCACGAACCGGGACAAATGAGTTGCCTATATATACCCCATCGCCACAGCAGAGCACTCCACGATGCTCTGTTTTTTCTGGCCGGCGAGTGGAGGGCATTTGGGTGCTCTAGCTCACCTCCTATGCACATGAGGTGTTCGATGGAATGTCCGAGCCACGCTAGTTAATCGTTCTCCTCTCGAAACTCGACCTCCGAGCTCCATTTTCGCTGAGATTTTCTAGGTTTAGCGGTCCGTCACGTCCTGTCCCCGTCTTCACCGTCATCGATCGCCCGCGCCGATCTCGTCGCCGGCACCACCGTGGTGAGCCTCTTGTTCTTATCTTCTTTTTGAAAGAAAATAATTCTTACTTCAGATAGATACTTGTATAATTTTCTTACTTTTATTATTTCTTGTTAATATATAGTGCGATGGTTTTGGTATCCGCCCCCGTCGGCCCTCGTCCTGTCTATGATTCTGATGTGGTATATATATTATCTTTTGATAACTATTTGGTTCATTTCTTGTTTATGACAATTAGCCGACCGACGTGACATAGATTTTATTTATCTAGGAGGTGGTTGAAACGGAAATTCCAACCGACCCTATTCTCGACAGGTTAAATTTAGTTGAAGAAGAAAACAATTACTTGAAGGAAAAAATAAGAAAAATTGAGGAGGAGAAGATGATATTGGAGTTGCATGTTGCGGATGTCGTCGATGATCACAAGATCAAGATGGATGCAACGCGGTTGAAGATTAGAACGATTAGAAAATATGCCATTCATACCGAGGCTTGGTATCATTATGCAGTTGGATCAGTTGTTACCTTGGTTGCGATTATGATCGCATTTGTTTTTGCATTTAAATGTTTTACATAATTTCAATGTATGGTTTAATTAGATGATACCATGCCAACTCGGAACCTTTTGCATTTAAATGTTTTACCTCTCTACTTTCTTGCACATGCTATGTGGGTGAAATGATGATACCATGCCAACTTGGAACCTTTTCAGAGTCCATTTCAAATGCTTTTCAATTTCATGGTCTTATAGCTCAAAATAATCAGTAAATGCATGAAAAATAACAAATGAAGTCAGAAAGGGTTGTAAATTGATGATGTGGATTTGAATGGTGCATTTTAAACACAGAAAAACTATGGAGTTCAAATAAGTTCAAAAAAATGAAATCCCTTTGTAACAGACGAGTTTCCGTATGAAACCCTGATACTTCGAAAGAGATTGTCCGTTTTATACACGAAGTGCATCCAGTTTTTGTCGTAACCCTCTCTACTTTCTTGCACATGCTATGTGGGTGAAATGATGATACCATGCCAACTTAAAACCTTTTCAAAGTTCATTTCAATTGCTTTTCAATTTCATGGTCTTATAGCTCAAAATAATCAGTAAATGCATGAAAAATAACAAATGAAGTCAGAAATGGTTGTAAATTGGTGATGTGGCTTTGAATGGTGTATTTTGAACACAGAAAAACTATAATAGCAAAAAGAATTATCATAATATAAAATAAATAAGTAATTTGAAACAAAATAATATAAACTTTAATAAAATATATAAGCAGAAACAAAATAAAATAAAATACAATAAACTTTAATAACATAAATAACTTTATGAAACTAAAATTGTCAAAGTATTTTCTGTTCAAAATCATTAAAAGCAAAAAGAATTTTCATAAGAACTTTTTTGTTAGAAACTTTAATAGCAAAAAGAATTATCATAAAATAAAATAAATAAGTAATTATAAACAAAACAAACTAAAATAAAATAAAATAAAATAAAATAAATAAAGCAAAAAGAAAACAAAAAAACTGGGAAAAATAAAAAATTTGCCACCGACTAGGCCACCACGGCCTGAATACGACTAGAAACCCAGCTAGTTGGGCCAGGATTCAGGCCCGCAGAAGGCCCAGCAAGCCCATAGGCAAACAATGTGAGATTATGCCCATAGGCCTGTAATTTAGAGGAGTTCGATTGAGAGGAGGCAGCCGCACTTATAAACAGGTCATCTGCACTCTCAACTAGCGAGGTGGGACTAAAATCCCACCACCACCCCGCTGTCCAAGGCCACTGGTCCCGGTTGGTGGCACCAATCGGGACTAAAGGTTGGCTTTGCTACCGATTGGTGCCACCAACCGGTACCAAAGCCACCCTTTAGTCCCAGTTGGTGCCACCAACCAGGTCCAAAGGCCTCCGCTTCCCGCCCTTTGGGTTGCTAAAAAGTGACCTTTGGTCCCGGTTGATGGCACAAACCGGGACTAAAGGTGACATTGGTACCGGTTGGTGCCACGAACCGGTACCAGTGCCCTGGGTATATAAATAACACTTGTGAATTTTTCATCTTCATCTCGTAGTTGCCCCCCTCGACGACATCAACGTCGGCCGCCGCCCCCGCCGTCGCCCGCGCCCTCGCCCGACGCCGTTGCCACGTGCCGCCCCTGCCCCGTCACCGCGCGCCACCCCTGCCCCGACGCTGTCGCCCGCGGTGTCGCTTGACGCCGTCGTCGCCCGCGCCCTCGCCTGACGCCGTCGCGCGCGCCGCCCCTGCCCCACCGTCGCCGCGCAAATGTAATTTTTAGTTATACATGCTATTTTTTACATGTTTTTACTTGTTTTTAGATTTTCATATCACTAGGAGAAAAGGGGGCATTAGTCCCGGTTTGTAAGGGCCTTTAGTCCCGATTCTTGAACCGGGACTAAAGGGTCGTTACTAATGCCTCCCCCCTTTAGTCCCGTTCAAACTGGAACCGGGACTAAAGGTCGTGGCCACGTGGACCTCCACCTTTAGTCCTGGTTGGTAACACCAACCGGGACTAAAGGAAATTTTATGATTTTATGATTTTTTATTTTTTTTTGATTTTTTGTTTTTTTATTTTCAAATTTTTGAATTATTTTAACCTCTAATCTCTAATCACCACCCCTCATCACTGCTCAATTTATCCTCTAATCTCTAATCACCCCTCATCATTCCTAATCATCTAACTTCCCGAATGGTCACCCATCCTCCCACTCCCCCAGCCTGAGCACGCTTAACTTCCGGGTTCTATTCTCCCTCGTTTCCAAGTCTGCACTTGTTGTTTTGCTGACAATAGTAAGATGTCAATCCTATTAACCCTCAGGAATTTTGCGTGAGCATGAAGTGACACATTTCACTGTTTGAGTTTGAAACTATTGTTTTAAAAAACAATAATCATTTAGTAACACTAATATTTCTTGAATAATTAGTTTGACCATTGTTTGACCACAGTTTGACCAGATTTGACCAAAATTCAAAATAACTGAAATAATTATTTAGTAACACTAATATTCTAGAATAATTAGTTTGACCATTGTTTGACCACAGTTTGAAATTTTTTCGATTTTTTCCACTCTAGATCTTAAAAGCCCCGTAACTTTTTTTCTGTTAGGTTTTTGAGGATTCTCAAAATGTTTAACTAAGTTACCCCCGTTAAATTTGGATGTAACTTTTCGAGTAGATGATTTTTCATATAAAAAACTTTTTCATCTGAGTCAGTATGCAAAAGTTATACCCATTTTACTAAATTCTAGAGAGATTTTGCAAATAAAGTCGAAATTCATATTTGTAAATTTTCCCAACAACTAGACCACATATCACATGGGAAACTTATTTTTTTTTTGACATTTTCATCATTTTCTTTTATTTTTTTTTAAAACTGAAAAGGCGATCCACAGGGGGGGTGGGGGTGGAGTTTGAAAATGGGACCTTTAGTACCGGTTCGTGCCATGAACCGGTACTAATGCCTCAAACCCCATTAGTACCGGTTGGTGGCATGAACCGGGACTAAAGGTCTAACCCTTTAGTCCCGGTTGGTGCCATGAACCGGGACTAATGGGCATCGCACCCTTTAGTCCCGGTTCGTGGCACCAACCGGGACTAAAAGGTCCACACGAACCGGGACAAATGGCCCACGTGGCCCCTGGGCGCACGAACCGGGGCTAATGCCCCCATTAGTCCCGGTTCTAGACTGAACCGGGACTAATGGGCTAACCCGGGGTGGACCAAAGCCCTCTTTTCTACTAGTGTATATGTATGTATGTATTTTTTAGATATATGTATTTTTTGATGTATGTATTTTTTACATGTTTTTATGTATGTATGTATTTTTTCAATTGTAATATGCATGATGTTTTAAAAATACATATATGCAAAAGTTAGATTTTTAGAAAAGTTTTATCTATATATGTCCTCTGATTTAGTACATTTTAGGTTAGTTTCATTTTTAGAAAAGTTCTATATATTTAGGAAGAAGGAAGAGAAGGAAGAAGATAAAATTTTATATATGCAAAATTTACATTTTTAGAAAAAAAAATATCTAGCTAGGAAAGGAAGAAGAAGAAAAAGAATGAGATGAAAAAGGAAAATAAGAAGAGGAAGAAAGGAGAAGAAGAGGAGAGGAAGAAGAGGAGAAATAAATAAGAAGAGGAAAAAAGAAGAAAAGGAAGAGGAGAAGAAGAAAGGAATAGAGAAGAAGAAGAAAACATAGAAATTCTTCTTCTCTATTCCTTTCTTCTTCTCCTCTTTTTTTTCTTCTTTTTTTCTTGGATCTTCTCTTCTCTATTCCTTTCTACTTCTCCTCTTTTTATTTCTTCTTTTGTCTTCTTATTTTTTATCAGGTATGTCGTTGTCGATATACCCCTCCCGGTAACTTCAACACGAGGGGGGGGGGGTCGATATAACCCCCTCCCGGATAACTTCAACATGAGGGGCGGTTGATATAGATACCCCCTCTCGACCGTGATAACTTATACCATGGAAGCACCCCCCCGGCCCTCTCGCTCGACCAAAACTCTCGAGGACACCCAAACCCTAGAAAAAAAGATGTCGGTCTCTTACCCCCTCCCGCCGCGCCCCTACCCGACAAACTCTCTCAAGGCCACCCAAATTTACGAAGTTAAAAGTGTGTTGTCGTCGAGGCCACCCCAAACCCTTGAAGCGTTGCTGTAAGTGCATCTAGTGCCACCCCTAGTTGGTTTTGGAGTATTGACGACAAAGTTGGTTGAGGGACTAATGCGTTTGTGAGAATTGCAGGATAACGCAGGTAGTGTCCCTCATTGATTCGGTTTACCTACCGGAGATGACCCCTAAAAATGTATGAAGACATTGAAGACAATGGTGGTGTGTGAAGATATTCACACTGAAGTCTATGACATGAGAAGACATTGAGTGAAGACTATGGAGAGCGAAGACTGAGTCGTTTCGTTGTTTCCTTTTCTTCTTTGTTGAGTCATAGGAACCACCGTACTGTTAAGTGGGGTCCAAGTGAACTAAGTCAGAGTGACTGAAGTGATGCTCAACCCAAATCCTATGTCTTCGAGCGAAGACAATGTGAGAAAATCTTATCCAGAGCTGGATGAGTCAGCTTTGCTTGTAGCCCAAGTAAAGTTGCCGTGTGTGTTTGAAATCTGACCGTTGGAACACGTGTCAATTCCTTAGTGACCCAGGGTCATTTCGGACATACCAGGTCGGGTTGCATTGTGGCTATAAATAGCCCACCCCCTACACTATAAATTGATGGCGGCTTAGAGTTAGTTTACGGCTTCTGTCGTTTTGAGAGCAACCCACCTCGAAGCCTTTGAGAGAGAAATCCTTGCGAGGACAAAGCCCAAACACCCAGAGCCAAAGAGTGTTAGGCATCACTGAAGTCTTTCTGTCTGTGTGACCTGAAGACTTATTACACTTGAGGACTGTGTATCCTCCAGCCGGTTAGGCGTCGCGTTCTAAGCATCCAAGAGTCATTGTGGATTGCCAGGTGAACGAAGTCTGTGAAGGCTTGGAAGTCTACCTTGAAGACTTACCAGAGTGAGTGGGCGAGGACTGGGTGTCCTTAGCTCAATGGGAATAAGGTGAAGACACGGTCTTCTGAGTGGAATCTTAGCCTCCCTAACCAGACGTACAGTTGTCACAACAACTGGAACTGGTCCAACAAATCCTGTGTCTTCGACAAGTGACTGGTTCTATCTCTTCCCTCCTTTACTTTGAGTTTGTCTTCGTGAAGTCATTGCTTATCTGTCTTATTTGATTGACTTCATTGCTTGACTACTATTGTTGATTGGCTTCATACTATCTTCCATCCCGATCCTACTACCTAGCTGCTATTAGTCTTCGTACGTTAACACTATTGCATACTTGACTATGGCTTGCTTGTTGTAGTTTATCTTCCGCTGCATATCAATTAGGTAATTTCTATTGTTTGTATTTGAAACTTCCACGTTTTGAAGACTTTGATAAAAATCACCTATTCACCCCCCTCTGGTCGATAACTAGCACTTTCAATTGGTATCAGAGCAAGGTACTCCCTTGTTCTGTGTGATTCGGTTTAACCACCTGGAGTTTAGCTATGTCGACTGCAGGATTGAGGAATGTATCTTACCCCACCTCTGACGGTCATGAATATCCTCGGTGGAAAGCCATGATGAAGAAGCGACTCATGGCTATGGACAACGAACTGTGGACCGTCACCGAGATTGGTCTTACCGATCTATGCAAGATGGCGGAGGCTGATGACATTCGCAAGTACACTCTACTGAACCTCACATCAAAGGATGTCATCTGCTCCTGCTTGTCCCAAAACCAGTTCAGGAACGTCATGCACCTCAATCACGTGAAGCTAATCTGGGACCGGCTTTCTGAGGTCTATGAAAGTCATCTTAATCGTCATGATCCTTGGCTTGATGACTACAAGGAATCTCTTAAAGAGATGACCTTTCCACCTGAATTGTCTTCATCTTCACCATGCCTCATGGCAAGGGGTGCTAAGGTAACTGAATGCTATCTCTTTGAAACTAGTGATGATGAATCAGGTGATGAATTTGGCCCCAGCTATGTCAAACTTGCTTCCCTTGCCACTAAACAACAAAGAGCTTTGGAAAAGATTCAAAACATGCTTAGTAAGAGCGATGATATGTTGGGCGATGAAATGGATCAGTGAAAAGCTTTGGCTGAGAGTCTTCAGAGACTTCATTCCAAGTTTGACGCCCTTCAAGATCAACATAATGCTCTCTTGTCTGATCATGAGAAACTTTCTTCTAAATGTCTTCAAAGAGAGCAAGATCTTGAAAAGATAAGACTGGATTATGAAGTTCTTCTGAAGAAGCACGATTCATTACTTGCTCAACAAATCAGCGTTGCTCAGGATCCTTACCATCCCAGAGATGCATTACAACTAAACGCCATGCCTAGAGAATCTGTCATGGGATAGTATTTAGCATTTAGTGCCCTCACACATAGACTCTCTAGGTACTCTATGAGTCACCAAAATTGCCTTCTAAGGAGGTTTGGTTAAGAACTTTTTGGTCCTTGAATCTCATACCTCCTTGGCCTTTAGGTCGTGTTAGTTTCTCCCAACTTAACCAATGCGTGCGTCATCGGTAAGTTTCGTTGCTCCACCAAAAATCTCCTGTCAAGTGAGCATCTCCTTACACACACATGCCAAGAATTTGAACACACTCATTGCATAAGTGAGAATAGTATGTGTCACTAATTTAAAGAGAATCATTCGGTCTTTTCCCTTGTCTTTGATTGACTGAAATTTACCATTTATCACACCTCCTTTTGGGACCGGCAGACAACATACTTCTCATCGAAACGGTGTTTAGAGATATGTCACTTCTTGGCCCTCCTATATATGGTGAGCACTTACTTTCAAGAGGTAGTGAGAATTTTGTTGGACTAAGCAGCTGACAAGTAGTTCTATTGTAATTGTTCAGTAATTGCTTCACAATATTAACTTGATCTGGGCTAGTTTAAAAACCAATAATCTATTGTCTGCAAACATGAGATAGAAATTCCGGGCTTTGGCGACAAATTCTCAGCTCCTATTATTCACCTAATTCAACTCTTCTCTCTACCAATCGTGAGAGTCCATCAGCAACAAAAAGAAAGAGGTATGGAGAGAGGGGGTCCCCCTGTTCCAAACCACGCGTCGGCAAAAAAACTCTCGAGCAGGTTTCCGTTGTAGCGGACAAAGTATTTGACAGACTTAACACGTCTCATGATCCATTGCATGCATTTATCCGTAAAACCCAACTTTTCCATGTACCCTTCCGGATACGCCCAATCGACTATGGATGGATGCGGGCCCCAGCTTCAACTCACTCGTCTTAGTTGTGGTAGGCCTGACCGAATCTTCCCTCCTAAGAGTATGGTTAATAGTATAGCCAGCTGCTAGCTATATGATCTTGCCACGTCATCTATAGTCAGCCCTATAGCTGGCGGGGCACAATAGATGCATATAAATGGGTACCTCTTTGTTGATACATGGCCCACATCACTCTCTGATAAAGTGTCTAGGAGCACGTGCTACAACCCGCTGTTAATGAGTAGCCCGCTTATCTTCTCCGTCCTCTTCTCTCTCCTCCAACTCATAATTTTTTTTAATATTTAAAATCTTACATCCCGCCTATGTCATCCTATTGTACTTGCTCTAACCACTCGCCAGCTCGTTGTTTCAACTTTAATGCACGCATATAAATGCATCTTTGTGGGAAAATTAGATCAACTAGCCCCTCTTTCTTATTAATAACACAAGTATTTTCAGCAAGTTTATGAAATACCAAATATTCATTCAACTTTACCTCTGTTCCAAAAAATATAATGTGTGGTACTGTTTCAAAACGTCAAACTTGTGCTGTATGACAAAGTTTTTTAAAAATGGATTAATATCTACTCCATTGAAATACTTGAATCAATATGAAAATATTATTAGTGTGATTTGCTCTCATATGGATGATAGTTAACTAAGTCACATCTAACTCTACACAATTTGATTTTACAAGAAGATTTGTGCGGGTTTTTTTTTCTTTTCATTTTTTGTTTGATTAATCAAATGGTATAGAAGCTCTCCAATACAAAAAGTGTATAAGTTAGATGAGCCATTGTTAATTCTTATCTAGATGGGAATTAGCAAATCCCAAGTATTTATATATTTTATTTATTCTATATTGCAGACGTTGATATTTTATTCTATAATTTTAGTCAAACATACATACTCTCTCCGTTCACGAATATAATGTGTTCTTACCTTTTTCTGATTCAGACGCATATGGCAACATTTTAGTGTGTTCTCACCGAGTTCAGTTCGTATGTAGTCCATATTACAATATCCAAAACACCTTATATTTGTGAACGGAGGGAGTATATTAGAATTTCACAGAAATTGATGCACCTTATATGCTGAGACAACAAGAGTACTGATCAAACTATAACCTTACAAGAACAGGAAAAAATTGTTTCAACCCTGGGAGAATCATCCATCCTCTCCACCCCACCACTAGTAGAAAAAGGCTCATTTGTCCCGGTTCTAGAGGGCCTTTAGTCCCGGTTCTGGAACCGGGACTAAAGGGTCGGTACTAAAGGCCCCCTCTTAGTCCCAGTTCTTATACGAACCGAGACTAATGGCCCTCCACGTGGCCGCTGTCTGGAGCTCCACCTTTAGTCCCGGTTGGTAACACCAACCGGGACTAAAGGAAATTTTATGATTTCTTTTTTCGATTTTCAAATTTATGAATTATTTTACAATTTAATCTCTAATCACCACTCATCACTGCTCAATTTAACCTCTAATCTCTAATCATCCCTCATCATTCCAGATCATTTAACTTTTGGCCGGTCATCCATCCTCTCACTAATCCAGCCTGAGCATGCTTAACTTCCGGGTTCTATTCCCCCTCGTTTCCAAGTCTGCACTTGTTGTTTCCCCGACAATAGTAAGATGCCAATCCTATTAACCCTCAGGACTTTAGCTTGAGCATGAAGTCACACGTTTGACTGTTTGAGTTTGAATCTATTATTCTTAAAAACAATAATTATTTAGTAACACTAATATTTCTTGAATAAGTAGTTTGACCACAGTTTGACCATAGTTTGGCCAGATTTGACCAAAATTCAAAATACTAAAATAATTATTTAGTAACACTAATATTCTTGAATAATTATTTAGTACCACTAATACTTCTTGAATAAGTAGTTTGACCATTGTTTGACCAGATTTAACCAAAATTCAACAAAACTAAAATTTGAACATAACTTTTTTACTTTTAGAATTTTAGGATTCTAAAAATTTGCAAACAGGCCTACGGCAGTCAAAATCGGATGCGCATTTTTGTGCTGATTTTTTTTGATATATTATGCGTTTTTTTTTCGACATCGTATACAAAAGATATGACCGTTTTGCTTTTCCATAACACTTTTTTTGCAAAACATGTCAAAACTTAAGTTTTTAAATTTTCCTAACTAGTATATGTAGTAACATAACTACATCTCGAAGGATTTTAATTTTTGAAGTTTTTATCATTTTCTTTTGCTTTTACAAAACTGAAAAGGCAATCCACACCATATGATCCTTGCGTGAGCTGCAAAGTCCTGCCACTTTCTCACGATTTTTCTCCACTGCGACCCATCAGCGGGTACTCTCAACTTCCCGTCTTTTTCTTTATTTCTGAACAGACGTTTCAACCGTGGTATTATCGGAGCATATCACATCACCTTGGCAGGAACCCTCTTCCTTGGGCGCTCATCCTCAACATCACCAAAGTCATCTCATCTGATCTTATATCACAATGCACTGCATACCGGGCATGCAGTCAAATTCTCATACTCACTGCGGTAGAGGATGCAGTCCTTAGGGCATGCATGTATCTTCTGCACCTCCAATCCTAATGACTACACCTCTGCGGTAGAGGATTTGACATCGTATTCTCACAGACAGTACATGCACAATATATAAAACCATTCTTCTTGTTTGCCTCAACCACTTCGAGAAAATTATGCAGGCCCTCAATGTACTCGGAGGTGCGTCGGTCACCGTACATCCATTGCCGGTTCATTTGCATGCATTATATAATTAAGTGTATCAAAAACCATTACAGAACATCATGAATCGAGAAGTGACCAAATTAATACAAGTTCATCATCACATTGAACCGAAGTACATTAGTGATCAAATGTTATTACTGAAAAAATAAATGCATAAAGTTCATGCATAGTTCTCATAGAACAACATATAACTCTCTAGAGCATCTAATTAAAACATACATTGAAATTAACATACAACTATGTAAAACATTTATATGCAATAACAAATGCGATCATAATCGCAACTAAGGTAACAATTGATCCAACAACACAATGATACCAAGCCTAATTATCAATGGCATATTTTCTAATCTTTGTAATCTTCAAGCACATTGCATCCATCTGGAACTTGTGATCATCGACGACATTGGCAACATGCAACTCCAATTTCATCTTCTCCTCCTCAATTATTTTCAATTTTTCTTCAAGTAATTGTTTTCTTTTTCAACTAAATTTAACCTCTCGACAAGAGGGTCGGTTGAAATTTCTGGTTCACATACCTCCTAGATAAAACCATCTATGTCACGTTGGTCGGCAATTGTCATAAACACTAAATAAAACAAATAGTTATAAAAGATAATATACCACATCCGCATCATAGACCGGACGAGAGCTGACGTGGGCGGATACCAAAACTATGGCACTATATAATAACAAACAATAATAAAAGTAAGAAAATTATACAAGTAGCTATCTAAATCATACAAGTAAGAATTTTTTATTTTAAAAAGAAGATAAGAACAAGAGGCTCACCATGGTGGAGCCGGCGACGAGAGCGGCGCGGGCGTTCGACGGTGGTGAGGAAGGGGACGGGACGACACCCTACACATGTGCAGACTCTACGAAGTTAATTTCAGCTCAAATTGTGCATCTAAATCAAAAGAACTCCCACATATACTCGTCCACTAAAACCCACAAACCACTCTACTTCTAGAGCATTTGAAATGAGTTAAACTAGCAGTGAGAGATGAAATGATGAAGTTGCTAACCTTTTAGAACACTTGTGTAGTTGGTGCATCGCCAAACCTAGACAAATCTTGGGGAAAATGTAGTTTGGAGGTCGAGTTTGGAGAGGAGAAAGCTTAAGTTTGGGTCCGACATTTCATCGAACAGCTCATGTGCATATACAGGCAAAAAATAGAGTAGCCCACACCTCCATCCTTTCATGGCCAAAAAACAAAGAGATGGAGGGTGGGGGCGTGGATATATATAGGCAAAACTTTAGTCCCGGTTTGTGTCTAAAATCGGGACTAATGGTCTACCCTTTAGTCCCGGTTCCAGACACCAACCGGGGCTAAAGGGCAGCAATCCCTTTAGTCCCAGTTGGTGGCTGGAACTGGGAATAAAGGTCCCAACCGAACCGGGACAGATGCCTGCCGAGGCCAGGCCGGCGTGGTGGCCTCACGAACCGGGACTGATGCTCCCATTAGTCCCGGTTCGTAACACGACCGGGACTAATGCTCTGATCTGCCCAGGACCAAAGCCCTGTTTTCTACTAGTGCTAGATGCACCACCGAAACGGGGACTACACAGGGAGACTTATTCCATCTTCAAGGAGCCGCCGCCGTCTCGCCTCCATAGACCTAACAAAACTCTAAGAAATATCTAAAAACAAAGCCCTTCCACAGGCAAGGACCGGGATCCACTCCATCCCCTTGGACCTAAGGCCACCAGAGACTAGGCGGACCACGGACGGGAGGCAAAGGAACCCTAGCTTTTTTTGGGAGGTGTCGGCTTTCAAGTGTACCCATGAAAGTAGGGATGATGTACCGCAAGCGTCCACAAGATGCCGACTGAAAGTGCGATATGCAAGATAGTCCCACTGCTTGCCCGGGAGGGACCTCATCGAGGCTTTTGGTGATGATTGGCTGAGGTAGACCGATTCGCTTGACTCTAGCTCGAATTTGATCAACGAGCGAATCCTGATACAGAGTCGTGGATGAACGGAAGGAGTGATAAAGATAGAAGAGAATCATAGATTGATGTAAAGACTACAAGCCGTCCATAATATAAGAACATTTTTGACAGAGGGAGTAGCTAAACTAGGCATGTCTTCGGCTTCGTACTAGAAACTGACTCCAGTCAGTTTCCATGTTTTAATTCCTTCGAATCCTTGCTGATTTTCCCGGGTCATCGTCTCCATCTTCTTGCCAACCCCACGCCTTAGTAGGCCAAGTTGGGCCTTCATACATAATCAGTCGTTGGCGTGGGGACCTCACGACAATGAAGTGCTCCCAATAGCCATGTGAGCAAATAATCCTAAGTGACTAATTTGCAGCGCCAATATCTAAGAACTAGCCATTTTCCCAGAATTCAACACCTTTGATTTTATTCGAACATATCTTGGAATTTCCAAAAGGTGTTGAATTCAGGCAAAATGTTTCAAAGATATCAGTGCAAGATGATTTTTGTTGATAGCTTACCAAGCTGACCACTTGGTAATGTTTCAAAGATATGTTCGAATAAAATCGTGAACAAATGTTTCAAAGTTCCAATTTTTTTTAACATCGTGAACAAATTTTGAAATTCAATATTGTTTAGAAAAAGAACATTTTCGAAATTGTTCACATTATTCAAATGCCGAACATAATTGTGAACACTTTTTTGAACATGGGAACATTTTCTTAACAATGTGAACAAAATTTAAATTTTCCTTTTTGTAAAAGCGAACAATTTTTTTAGAAAATGATAATTTCTTGAAATTTTTGAAACCCCTTGAATATTTTTCAAACGTGAACATTTTTTGAAATTCTCAAACGATTTTTCACCCGTGAACAAAATTTGAAAAACAGGAACATTTTTTGGGATTCAAAAACTTTAAAACCGCCGATATTTTTGGAAAACTCCTGAACATATTTTGAATTTGTGAACCAATTTCAGAAAAAGTGAACATCGCGAGCATTTTTTGAACATTGCAAACAAATTTTGAAATTCTATATTCTTTAGAAAACGAACATTTTTTATTTTTTTACATTTTTCGAATTCAAAACATATTTCCAATTGTGAACACTTTTTTGAACATGCGAACATTTATTTAACAATGTGAACATATTTTCAATTTTCGTTTTCTATAAAAGCAAACAAATTTTGAAAAAATTGTTCATTTCTTGAAAATTTGAAAACCCACTGAACAATATTGTAACCCGAACATTTTTTGAAATGCTCGAACAATATTTAATACGTGAACAAAATTTGAAAAAAGGAACATTTTATGGGATTCAAATTCTGAGCATTTTTGGGATTTATGAACAAACAGTAAAACACAACGATTTTTTTAAAATAATAAATTTAAGAAAACAATAGAATTGAAAATGATAAAATAAAAAAAAGGAAAGTGAAAATACGAAATAGAAACAAAAGAAAAATAAACAGAAAAGTGAAAAAGGAGAGAAAAGAAGAAAAACAGGAAAAGCGAAAAAAACAGAACAAGAAGAAAACCCGGATTAGGAACCTTCTAGAAGTTTCCCAAAACCAGAAAAAAAAACGGCTGGGCACCTCTAGAAGGTTCCCAAAACCGGGCGCGTTGAAACGGTTAAATGGGCTAGGCCAGCTGGAACGTTCCCTCGATCTCAATGTGCGAAACCTCGACAATTTACGGCAACGTGCGGCGAATAGGAAATTCCTGGTCGATGATGAGGGATAACTGAACCCAGTACAAGCCCAAGCCTAAGTACGTGATTATGTGGCTCCTATAGCGGGAAAAGCCTATATCACGCTCACTACGTCCATTTCTCGAGGTATCACACCGGAGGTGCTTGTTGTGCCAACCCGTTTAGACGTTGCCGCTCCTTAAGCATCAGACAGCGCGCGTCTGCTTTTACCTTCTTTTTTCTTTTTTATTTTTGCTTTGTTCTGGGTTTTCAGGTTTTCTTATTTCTATTTAGCATTTATATTCTTTTTTATTGTTTTTCTTTTGTATTAATATTTTTATTTTCCCTTTTATAAATCCAAGAATATTTTTATTCAAGATTTTTTAAAATATGTACATATTCCTAATTTTTAAATATTTTCAAAACTTGGGAACAATTTAGAATTTTGTGAATATTTCTAAAATTCAAGAAATTAAAAAACTAATGGTGAACATATATTCAAATTCACAAACATTTTGAACTTTTGTGAACATTTTTAGAAATTTGTATTAATTAAATCTAGATTTTTTTAGTCTACATAAATCTAGCAGTCATTTTTTAAGGGAAAACTGGAACTGGGAAAACAAAACGAAAAAAACACTGCTAAAGAAAAACACATTAAGTAGGAGCCTCGGGACGGCACGTCTCCAAGGCTAGATGGTTCTCATGCATTTGTAATCCATTATGTCGGAGCGCAACCAGAATTCCGCCACCTTGGAGAGGTGCTCGGGATCGAGGTCATCGTAGTCAAACTCATTAGTAATTGGGATACTACAAAGATATTTAGTAGCGGATCTATGCTCAACTTACTTTGATCTTTATAAGTGCATATTCACGATACGAAACAAATTGGAATTAGCTGAATTATATCAAATAAAAAATTGATCTGCAAGCAAGAACCCTAATACACTGACAATTCTTGCATGGTGTCATTAGCCAAGAATGGAATAGTAGAATAGATGCCAATCGTTGGTTTAGTGGCGCCCATGGAGGTGATGACTATAGGGAGCGTCTCAACTGTCCCATGGATGATTACACTTAGGGTTTGAGGATGGTGGCTTAGTGAGAGCCGATGCACGTTGGATCATTTTGTATGGTGCGGACTTGCGAAAAATGGAAGGGGGGAATGAGCCGCAACACAAAACAGCGTGAAGAATGGGCCTCGGGAAGGTGCATCACCTTTGCTTTTCTGTGTTTCGGGTCATTCCTCCGATTGATTTCCTGCATGGTGCCACCATCAAATAATATCAAATCTGCCCCGGCCCTCACTAAGACGCGAGCCCCAAACTCTAGCTGCAACCATCCATGGGACTGGTTGACAAGCTCCGTGTAGCCGCCGCCTCCATGGACGCCACTGAACCAATTATTGTCAGTGTGTTCTATAGTCTCATTCCCGATGCCAACAATTACAGCGCACAAGAAAGTTTCATGTATTCGATGTTCTTGCTTGTAGATCGGTTTTCTGGTTGACATATAGATAAAATTCAGATGATACCAATTCGTTAGATCCCATGAATATGCACTTTCAAAGTTTCAATTAAGCTAAGTGCAGGTCTGCTGAATCCCTTTGCAGTATCCCAACGATAAGTGGGACTGGGCCGACCTCAATCACAAGCTCGTATCCAAGGTGGCATAATTACCACTGCTCTCCGATGTAAAGGACTACAACCGCCTAAGAACTATAAAGCCTTGGAGAGGTGGTGTACCGAGGATCATCTTGAATTAGGTTTTCTTTAGAAGCATTTTTTGATTTGCTTTCCCTGTTGTGTTTCCACCACAAAACTGATTGGTAGACTTGTATAGATACAAAAAAAATACAAATTGTAAAATTCAAACAATTTTCTGAAAAATTAAAATTGTTTGTGAGTTGGAATATATGTTCACTACTTTTTTTAAAAAGTTATGAATTTAAAAATATTTGCAATTTTTGAAAATCATCATAAATTTAAAAAAAATCACAAATTTAGAATATTTGTGATTTGTTTTTAGAAAACCTTGAATTTAGAAATATTATTTTGTAAAATAAGGAAATAAAAATATTAGAAAAGATAACGTATAAAAAGAATAACAAAAAATAAAAAAATAGACCCAAAAAAAGAGAACAGAACAAAAAGAAAAAAGAGCAAGTAAATGAACGCACTTTGTCACATGCTTAATGACTGGCAACGTCTAAATGGATCGGCCCAACTCGCATGCCTTGTGCAATAGCTAGCTTGTCAAAATGGATCAGCTCCGATTAATTAACAACTTTGTCATATATAATCCCAATATATTTTCAACAATTTCATCAAAGGTGAAAATTGTTTTCAAGGGTAGACAAACCTTTGTGACGATGACGGAATTGAAGAGCTTTGTCTACCCTTGAAAACAAAGGTGGATCTCCTTTCAAGGGAAATGACAGTAGACAGGTTCTGTTCAGAAATGGTGGTGAACACGCATAGAGACGATTGGAAATTTTTCGCCTTCGAATAATATCACGCCTTGGGTGAGTGAGGCACACACTCTATATAGGAACTTGTACCAGGGTCTAGATTGGCCGCTGTATTGGTTGGGCTAGGACGAGCGATGTCGAAAATAGGTTGGATTTTTCATCGGGGTTAATTTGTTTTAAATCGCTGGTGTATTATCTAAAGATGAATGTGTTTTTTATTTGTCAGAGTGTATTTTTTAAGTGTTCAAATCTGTTTTTATTGTCTTATTAACTGCCAAAATCTTTTCGATTATTGAAATGTCTAATTAGTTGATGAAATCCTTTTAAAAGATGAAATCTCTCATTAAGGCCCAAATCTGTTTTTATTCTTGAAATGTCTTATTAAGTGCTGAAATCTATTTTATTGCTGAAATGTATTATTAATTGTTGAAATCTTTTTAAAAGTGAAAACGAGCCATTAAGTGCTTAAATCTGTTTTTCATTCTGGAAATGTCTTATTAAGTGTTAAAATATGTATTCTATTGTTGGAACCTTTTTCTATTGCTGAAATGTCTTACTAACTGTTGAAATCTGTTTTTAATAATGAAATTTCGTATTAAGTGTTGAAATCGTCTTTACTACTGCAATATCTTCTTAATAATCAAAATATGTTTTATTCATAGATGTCTTATCAAGTGATGCAATATGTTTTTATTGCTCAAATATCTTATTAAGTCCATAAATCAAAATTTTATTTGCTGGGATGCGTTTTTAAGTGATGAAATCTTTTTTTATTGTTGAAATGTCTTGTGAAGTGTTGGTCAAATTTTTATTGCTAGAATGTCTTGTTATGTTTTGAAATATGTTTCAAACCAGATGATTCCTCATGCATTGCTGCGAGAAAGCATGTTTCAAAGGAAACATGAATCAAATAATCTAAATAGGGGATATGTATATATTTTTTATGATTAGGGCACTCAAGATAAGCCCCCACACTGAAATTGAGAGAGTTTTGCACCTGTTGGTGCTAACAAATTTACGACTATTTCATCTAACATATTTGCAAGAAGTAACCTGTACCACAAGAGAGTTAACTAACCCAATTCAGAATAAAGAACGTGAAGAATTCCATTTACAACCATGAAAAGAAGAAAATGACTAATTTATGGTAGAAATTACTCATTTCTTGCCAGCAACCCATATCTCCTTAAAGCAAATTGATAGCAGTAAGAACACAAACAGTATTTATTCATGCATTTATGCAGACATGAAGCAACCGACGTAACAAAAATAGAACAAGCCCAAATGCCCAATGCTGCTGAAACCTACCAACATAGTGTTGGGATATCCTCCTCTGTGGGCTGTGAGGAGGTAACCATTTTGGCCTTTTAGGCAACCTAAAGAGGAGCAGAAGCCCACAAGAGTTATGACCTAGGGTAATTTTGGTTTTGCACGTGAGAGGATAGATATGCTTTACCCTCCATCGAACATCGACCACCAAGAGTGATGAAAATTAGTTCATCTTCCAAGGGAGAAGAAGAGAGAAAACCAAGAGAGAAAGGCTACGTAAGAGAGGAAGATTGAAGGAAGAAGCATGTGCCTCCTCCCCAAGGTAGTGATGGTACCCTGCATGTTAGGAAAGTAGATAAACTAGACAAGACTATTGGCTTTCTCAAGCGATTTCACCCCTGCATGTTAGGGGTGATGCACCCCAAGCGTTCATAGGAAGCCGTCTGAAAGCGTGATACGCAAGACAGTCTAGCCGATGTTTTTTTTTCAACCAGACACCCCAATTGCCCGAGAGGGACCCCGTCAGGTCTTGTGGCGATGATTGACTGAGCTAGATCGATTCCCTTGAGTATAGATCGACTGTCGATCAACGAGCAAATCACAATACATAGTTGTTGATGAACGGAAGCAATGACAAAGGTAGAGGAGAAAAATAGATTAAAGTAAAGATACATTATATAGGGTGGCTAGACATACCATGCAAGTCATGGTTTTACATGTTTGAATTTGATTGCATCTCCTATCTAGCTAAACTAGGCATGTCTTTGGCTTCATAGTAGAAACGAATTCCAGTCAGTCGAATCCTCGCTGAAGTTGGTGCAGCTACTGATCATGTTTGCCTGTGTCATCGTCTCCGTCTTCTTGACAACCCCACACCTTAGTAGGCCAAGTTGGGCTTTCATACATGATCATGGAACAATCAATATATAGTGCCATTAATTCCTCAGCCGCGAGGGCCTCAACTTTCGTCTCCAATGCTAGTGCTGCCGTTTTATTATCGGCCTTGAGCGATCTATTTCTATTGCTTGCAACATCAATCACTCCATTTGTCCTGGCATCTTGAGTTTCATGTAAGCATAGTGTAGGACAACGTGAAATTTGGCAAACGCATCTCCGTCGAGGAGCGTGTGGTAGCCACTTCGGAATGGCATGATATTGAAGATTAATTCTTCCAGTCGATAGTTATCCGGGTTTCCGAATACCATGTCCAGCGTGATTCTACCGCTGCATCGTGCCTCCCTCCTAGGGATTATTCCTTTAAACATGGTTCTGCTTGTTCGATCGAGCCGCATCTTTTGCAAAGTGTCCTCGTCAATGAGGTTTGAGCTGCTGCCACCGTCCATCATGACTTTGGTCAGCTTGCATCCGTCAATCATGGGGTCGAGGACTAGAGTCGCGACTCCTCGGCTGGGGTTGGATGTTGGCAAATCCCCATGTCCGAATGTGATTGGGGTGACTAACCATGTGCTGTTCGGGGATGTCATGTGTTGACGCTCAAAAGTGGCACAATCATAAAGAGTAGCTTTAAGTTATATCAAAACTAATTCAAACTTATGATTGGAGGTCACCTACGGATGGCTCTTTTTAAGAAGATCGAGATGGATATGAACATGGTCTAAAACAGAGCTCTTATGCAGTAGTTATGACAAGTTCAGAGATGCTCATGTTGACACCAGATTAAATAATGGCATGAAACTCAATTAAGATGGTCTCTGATGGAAAATGTTTCAACACGAAAGTTGTGTGTCTTGTCAAAACGGACGATTTTGATATATAAATCGTTCCAATCCGAGTTTGTATGAAAAATTTAGAGCCATCGAAATGCAGCCCTGCCACGAGACAAAATATGGCGCACCCCATCAGACACGTGTCTGATGGGTAGCGCCACCAATTGGCTATTTTGCGTGAGATATTCGGCCCTCAAGATGGCTTCGAATCAAAAAATGTTCAACACGAAAGATGTTCATCTCGTCAAAACGGTTAAATATTCTTTTGGGCTCATCTTCATCCTAGGTCGTTTGTGTCCTATGGGACCTAAAGACCGAACTGCTGTCCTAGACTTACCTAAATCCGAGTTCGGTTAATTTTGAAAAGATTTGGACGTGATTTGGAGTCATTTTCTTGCACGGGAAGTCCAGCCGCCTCATAAATAGATATGAGGTGATGGCCGGTTAAACAACACACAATCGAACAAATCACCTACCACGTTTTATCTTTTATCTTTTCTCCTTAACCCTAATTCTTCTTCCTCCTTGTTCTTCGTTCGTTCTTCTTGTTGCAGGGCAGCGAACCTCGAGGCCCTAGGTGCGACCAGGTCAACCTAGGTCAGCCCATAGCCGTCGCACTCCCTGAGGGGTCCCTCTCGGGCGTGCGGGGTTTCGGGTCCGCAAAAGCACCCGCCGAACTGCTTGCGTACTGTGCTTCCGGACGGGTCTCCTTCGACGTGAGCTGCGGTGCATCACCCTCGGCATCAACGGTATACGGTGACGTGTTCGTGTGCGAACACACTTTTTGTATAAAAATGTTTTATTTTCCAGAGGGATTTGTTCTGCTGGTTCTTTGAGGCATGAGTTTCTTAGATCATTAGGATCTCCTCTTCGAACAACTCCTCCTCACAGCTTGGAGATCTTCCTCAGGCACTCGAGGTTCTAGGTTTTTCTAGGAGCTCAATTCCTCCTTTTGCTACCTGCCAAACAACCCAACACGGTCGAAGACTATGTGTTGGGTTCGTGTTCAAGGAGACAGACTCTATCGCGCATGGTTCATCTAGAATTGCGTCTAGTGTGGTCTTTGGTTTCTTTTCCGACTGCTTCTTTCGGTGAACATGTTGAACGACCCGATCGCTGATTCTGGAGCGTTTTTGGCATCGGCATTGGCGCTTTTTTGGCGGAGTCTACCAGATCGTGGATTGAATCTTTTTGTTCTTTTTTGCCAGCCAAGCGTCTTCCGTAATGCAGTATCTTGAAACGATGTCCGATAGCTCGGGGAACGTTCTGACGCACGTCTGTGCCACGGCACGTCAGAACAGAAGCAGTGACAAAGTTGGAGGAGAAACATAGATTAAAGTAAAGATACGGTTGATTGATTTGTGTGGTTGCGTTTACAACCCGCCGTTGCCCATACATTATATAGGGTGGCTAGAAATTCCATGCAAGTCATGGTTTTACATGTTTGAATTCGACTACAACTCCTATCTAGCTAAACTAGCTAGGCATGTCGTTGGCTTTGTACTAGAAACGGACTCCCGTCAGTTGCCATTTTATAATGCCTTCGAATCCTCGCCGAAGTTGGTGCAGCTACTGACTGTGTTTGTCCGCGCCATCGTCTACGTCTTCTTGACAACCCCACACCCTAGTAGCAAAGTTATGATTTCTGACTGTCTATATATTGATTGTGTCATGATCATGTCGAGTGTAGCATCTGATATAGTGTATTAGTGGGACGGTGCCTACAAACTGAGATAAATCCGATGGGCAACCTATCGATTAGGCTTCATATTACCAATTGTAGCTTAAGTGGGCTTTCAAGGTTACTGACAGGTTATTTTTTCGAAAAGGAGAATAACCTCCGGCATATGCATCAAGCGATGCACACAACCATCTTTATTAATTATTAAGTAGAGTACATACAAAAGGTAACCGGCCTGAACCACTACAAGATATGGAATAAACATGTATGACTAAGTCGACTTTTTCCGCCAGCAACACCTCCAGGAAGGAATAAACCACCTAGATAGGGATTTTCATCATGGTTGCCAAGGTCAGTCAATGAAGACTAGTACGGCAACAAGTAGATAACGCCTTCAACAAGGTAATGACCGTTGTGCCCAAGCAATATAGGTTGAAACATGAGTTTTCACTCCGGGCATGAAACGATGTTCCAGTCAGCATCTTGAAGATGAACCATTTAATAGTAGCCTCTGCAAGTACTCCACGCCAGGGCCGAAAGGCACTAGCAGATTGAGGAGATGTCTTCCCACCTTAAACCATCGCCATGGACGTCAGGTGGACGCCCATGTCTCTGCACGGAACTGGTCGCTGCCACACTACACCGATGCGAATTAGACTTCATATCCCCGTTACCGCCGAAGCCACCGCTCCAGTGCTAGAAGTTGGTAGGGAATCATCAGTATACTTGACCATCACCACCAAACTCTGGCGCGGGCACCTTGAGCTCCCTCGTGTGATGGTCGTTGCCCTAGCATGGGACAAAAATCTCATTTGCCCTATCAGTAAGTGGCACACGTGACCATCATGGTCGTGCCTGCAAATACGCTGATGCACATGTAAATGTGTTGTTGCGCCCCTTGATCTCCTTGCCGTAGCCGTTGAGGGCCCCCACCCCCGCCATAGGCTCAGTGTCCATTGCATGATACAAACATGCAAACATGATATGGACTACAAACCAACAACGCACCCATGCATATAGTTTTAATAAAGCAGATAAACTAGAAAGGACTATTGGCTACCTCAAGCGATTTCACCCCTGCATGTTAGGGGTGATGCACCCCAAGTGTTCATAGGAGGCCGACTGAAAGCGCGGTATGCAAGACAGTCTAGCCGATGTTTTTTTCAATCAGACGCCTCACTTGCCCGGGAGAGACACCGTTAGGGCTTGTGGCGACGATTGACTGATCTAGATTGATTTTCTTGACTCTAGATCGATTGTCGATCAACGAGCAAATCATGTTACATAGTTGTTGATGAGCAGAAGCAATGACAAAGGACGAGGAGAAAAATAAATTGAAGTAAAGATACATTATATAGGGTGTGGCTAGACATTCCATGCAAGTCATGGTTTCGATCACATGTTTGAATTCGACTACAACTCCTATCTAGCTAAACTAGGCATGTCTTTGGCTTCGTAAGTAGAAATGGACTCCAGTTAGTTACCATGTTATAATGCCTTGGAATCCTCGCTGAAGTTGGTGCAGTTACTGATCGTGTTTGCCCGCGTCATTGTCCCCGTCGTCTTGTCAACCCCCATAGGGCTGGAATTCGAGCCGAGTCAAGCCAGCTTGGCTCGACTCGCTAGAGCTCGTTTCGTTAACGAGCTAGCTCGACTCGACTCGTTACTATAACGAGCTCAAACCCAAGATTGGCTCGACTCGTATAACTCACGAGCTGGCTCGTTTAGCTTATTAAGCTCGTTAAAGATATAAACATAAAGCCCTCAAATATGAGAAAAATGATTATGTATATATTAAACGTATATATCACTAAATAATTGTAATTTTCTTGTAACACATGAGTCTCTTAGGAGGCTAGGCCTTCAACGGCCGGGCCTTGGGTTGTGCACCTGGGACGTAGGCTGTTTAATGGCTGATCTTTCTTTGTATTGGAAGTGGCTGATCTATTGTATCGAGCCTAAAGAGTTACAGGAGTACTCGTGAGATTGACTCGTTTAACTTGGTCTATAAACGATCTTAAACTAAAACTCGGCTCGACTCGTTATTCTTCGAGTTTGAGTCGATTCGAGCCGAGTCACGAGTTACTTGTTTAGCTCGCGAGTTTCGAGCTTTTTTTTCAGCCCTAATAGCATAGTCTGGTTTTGCTATGCCCTGGTCGTCGACGGCAAGAATGCCTCGGGGGGCATTGTCAATGGCACCGCAATAATCACACACACACACACACACACACACACACACACACACACACACACACACACACACACACACACACACACACAAATATATATATATATATATAGGAAAATGGTTGTATACTCCTGAGAGTACGTACTCCCGCTCCTCATATACCACATAGATGAATCTTTTATACCTCTTTATTATTTTTAATACACTTCATTATTAACTACTAGATACCTTAAAATGATTTTCATGAAAAAAATTATGCGAGTCTACATATTTTTAAAGGTTTACATATACACTGATTTGTTCGTATGTGAAAAAGGTATATTGCAAAAAGTACGTCAAAAATGATATTTTTTTCCACAAAACTCGTATTGGGGTATCCTAGAATATTTAGTGAAGTATATTGAGAATGATAAATAGGTATAATTAATGCGTCTACGGGGTACATTGCATATATCTCTTTTGTTCTCTGTGTGAAGTGCCTCGTGCCCGCAAGTTCACCGTTGTGCTGCTTGGCGTCGGTGCTGGCGTCTTGATCACCATCGTCAACGTCTTCATCCTCGAAGGCACCTTGGGCCTCAAGATGGAGGAGGCCATCAGCTGGTCTGGCGCATGCACCAACGGCGCTACCTACTTCTTCGTGGCAGTGGTAAACATGATAAGTGCATACGTCACATGCAAACATACATCGTATGGTTGAACATGGCTGGGATCTTGTATGAGTGATTGCACCCGTGTCTTCTTCAGATGGCCGCGCATGTCAACCGTAGAGCGAATGGCATACCAGCGTAGAGCTGGCTTCCTTGGTGAGCGCCATAGTCTGGTTCGCCTACGCAAAAGCTACTGACAACCTGGGGATGCAGGTATACACGTGGGTCTTTGCGGATCAGCTTGAGCTGTTGCATGACAATGCAGAAGGAATGATTTGTCTCCCCGTTGAACCTTAGGTCACTTCGTTCTCTTCGCCCGACAACTTTTTATCTTGCTTTGGGTGTGTTGTGTGTGGTGATAGCATGTGCTTGTACTGTTGGATGAAATAAATAAATAGCTTTATACCAAAATTTTATTTTTATTTTTATCATACTACATATTAAGGAGTATAATTTTTATTATTTAGTTTGTATAGTTAACCACATAATTTAATTGGTATGGTTAAGTAAAGTTCTTTGTTACCAATTGTAATGCATATCACTAATCATTTTGTTTATGCTAAATATAAATAAGTGGTGTATCATAAGTTATCTTAAAAAAATTGTGGCGATAGTGCACATACACATATTTGTTTGTATATGCATATATTCACCTATGGTGATAGTGTTTAAATAATAATGTCCAACTAATATCTTAATAGTAATTTCTAGTGTATTATTAGGCATGCATATTTACAGAACCTTGTAGAATATAATTTGTACCGTTTGCAAATGTGTTGCAAGTTAGATTCGGTAATAAGTTCAACATATACTTCTTTTGAGTGAGGATGCCCCCCCCCCCCCCCCACACACACCATTGGGAGCCCACCTCAATCCCGAGAAAATATCGAACGGGGCCAAGTCGTGTTATCATGCTGAGGACCTAACCTAATCACACGGCTGAGCGAACTCATTTATCCGGTCACCGGATCATGGGACGAGTAGCTTGTTAATGATATCTTCTAGCCGGATGGCGCTCGACACATTCTGTAGATTCCCTTGCGAGAAGGAGATGATGACTTCATGGTGTGCCATTTTGATGGCAAAGGGAACCATATGGTGAAAGAGTGTTTATAAGTTGTACGTACGATTCAAGAAGCAAGCAAATAATGGGGCTGCTGAAAGTAGCACAATGGCAGCGGGCAACCTTGATAAGTGGATATCTGGAAATAGCCGTGCCCACGCAAAATTCAGATGTTTGCTTGGCGGGTTAAACACGAGCCTATGGCTTTGTGCACCAACTTGGTCAAAAGAGGCGTCAAACTTAAAAGTACCAAATGCTTCTTTTGTGGGCGAGTGGATGAAGACGGGTCACGCCTCTTCGTGAAATGCAAGGCCGTCAAAGAAGTCTGGAGGGGTATGAATCTGGAGAATGTAATGTGGTACGTATGGAGCTGGAGGAGATCACGTCTGTGCATGCAGTTATGGATCTTTTGTGGGGGCTAGATGAAAAGGTGCGAGTCCAAATCCTCACATTCTAGTCGAACTGGTGGATGAGAGGAATAAAATAACAGAAGGGGAACTGCCGGTCACGGACAAGAGCTCGTACGCTAGAGTAGACAAGAGACAAATGTTTAATAAATGGGCGCCGCCGAGCGATGGACAGGGCCTACAGGCCAGGTGAAACATTTGCTACATCGGACTTAGAGCCTATCCGATCCCCTGTGATGGATGCGTTCGTGTACAGTGGTGGGTCACACCATAAATTTTCTTCTTCACAATTCACTACATCAATTATGAAACCTCAAACATATACAATTACATGAAACTTAAACTAGCCTAATTTTTTGCCGGCGACCGTCCATGTTGTTCCGCCCCTGTGCACGTCGGGTGAGGTTGAGTAGGACGTGGGACACGGACCGGCTCACGGGTCTCGAGGCGCCGCCATCTCCCACGCCCTACTCTTTCTCGTCGGAGCCCGTGGCCTACACGTTGCCGGTTGATGTGAGGTCTATTCTTTCGTGGTTGGAGCCCGACACTTCCACCACTATACAGCCCCAGAGGTTACCGGTCACCCCATACCGGTGGCATGGTGTTCGACTCCACCTCACCGGCCTCTGCAACAGCCTCCCGCATCCTCTACCTCATACGTCAGGCATGGCACGCCATATTCTCGGCGGACGGGCCATGGAGGGCCTTCGCGTCAACCGCCAACGAAGGGGCAGCGCCTGCGCCCAGACATTTGAATGTCAGACGGACCGCACCACCTCTGGCGAGGCAGCGGCGACGCACCTCACGCCGGATCCAAGCGCCATTTGGACGGACGCTATGGATTCCTGCCGGATCGATTCCGGCTATTGTCTGGCGTTATCTTCGCGAGGACGGTGAAGCGCAATGTGGATGGGAATTTTCTCCTTGGACCCGCATGGGATGAGCTCCCAGTCCACGGATCGGGTGAGGCGACCTACATGACCTCTGCTTCTCCTTTAACATCGTGGACATATGAAAATAAGAGCAATTCTAGTAGATACCATAAAAACATGTACCGTAAAAATCTTTTTAGGGTATATACCACCAATCGTTTTAAAGAATTTTTACGGTATGATGTGTGTGTCGGCAGAACAGAACCCGCATAATCGTCTCAGGTCAAATGTGGAGCCCACTAGATAGTAGTTAAATTTACAATGGGTTCCCTGCAAAATAGCATAAACCCCCTAAAAGCAAAATCTAAATTGCAATTGGGTCTTGTATTCCACCTCACCGGCGATGCAGCACAAGACCGGCAACTACCCACACCAGTAAGGGCCGCAGGGTCCCACCGCTCTCCCCCAATCTAGCATCGCCGCCGCAGCTCCTCACCCGGATGACCTCAGACCCCGCACCTACCCCCGCTGGCTGGTCCACCGTATGGGCGCTCGACGACCAGTAGCACCCCCGCCTGCAAAGGATCTGGGAGCGCGGCATCGCCTAGAAGCCGCCCCGCTAGGAAGATGACTCGGAGGAGCCCCGTGCGACCGACGTCTTTCGCCTCGACCACGGCGGGGAGGTCGAATCTGATGGCAACTACCTATTCACCGCCGCACAGAGTGCCTTCGTCTATGTTGCGGCCAAGGCCGAGGCCTCCAACTGGGGCTCAGTTGACGCGGCTGTGCGCCAACTCTAGGTGTCGGATCTCAAGGCCAGTGGCGGAGCTTGAAAGAAATCTTTGGAGGGGCGAATCTGTGGACGTAGTGCTGGGTCTCGCTGCAAGAATTCAATCCCTCGGAATTGGACTTCATTTGTTTGAGTTTCATGGCCTTGTTGTTGAGGCATCGAAGGATGTTGTCCGTGTTGCTCAAATTCAAGCAACAACAGAGGAGGCTGAACAGGAATTACTTTCATTGTTGTTGGTTCATCAGCTTCACATTCAGTTGAATCACCTCGCTTTCTTTTGAAAAATGCATCAATTGTTTTCCCTTAAGCATCACTGCCTCCCTCGGTCCCTCTTAATCTTTAAAAGACATTTTCTATTCCAGTACAAAATCCAATTGACAAAATCTAATTTACAAAATCAATGACGAGATGACCACTAATTTTTCTTTCTCACCAAAGGTTCCTCCACTAAGGTAACAAAGCTACATAATCTGGGAGATGCAGAAAATTATACAGGGAGCTGCATCTCCAACAATGACCAGATGAAAAGACCACATCTAATTAGAATTTTTCCTCCACTACAAAGCTACGGAGGTCACAATATTTCAACTTTCCAAATTTTCCATAGGGGAGAGATTGAGATAGATACAGGGAGGACAGTCTGCTCGCACGACTCACCGAGGCACTGCGCGACGTTGACGGAGCCTGATGCTGTAGCGGACAGCCATAGCCGAGGCATAAGTGGATCTGTGGATGAACCTGAGCGGAGGAGGAAGGAGCCGACCAATCCCAGGTCCGGCCACCCGCCAGCGGTCGCCCCCAGTCCCCCACGCCGGCAAGCCACGGCGCCAGCAGCCAATCTCCCAGACGCCGGTGCCCCACCCCCATGCCCCAGCCGTCCGCGGTCTAGTTGGGGAAAAGAATTCTGGAGATGGAGTAGTGGAGTAGGTCACCGCCTGGTCTGGTGGCTGGATTCGTGCGTATCCAGGGCTCCAGGCATCGTTGACTAAGTCCTAGCATA
Organism: Triticum aestivum; assembly: GCF_018294505.1. Lineage (NCBI taxonomy): Eukaryota > Viridiplantae > Streptophyta > Magnoliopsida > Poales > Poaceae > Triticum > Triticum aestivum. The sequence goes on from NC_057798.1 coordinate 2,084,255, forward strand.
TGAGTGGGCCTGATACATAGGGGTATGAGAAAATTTCTTTTTCGCTGGGGGGCGACCGCCCAGGTTCGCCCCCACGAAGCTCCGCCGTTGCTCAAGGCCACTTGGTATGGCGGCGACGATTTATCTGAGCGCATGCCCTGAGCCGTACGGTCGTGGCAAGGCCTGAAGCCCATGGTCGCGGCTGAAGTGAGGGAGGCTCGGGCGGCGGGAGGCTCCGGCTACTCCATGGTGACGCGCGGACGGCTGAGCCGCAGGGGCAGAGAGGTTGCTAAAACATCGCTGACACTAACCCTTTTGTGCGATAGAGGAAGTGTCAAAACTAGGGAAAAACTGGAGATTTGTGGGTTGCGGGCCGAAATATGCAGATCACCGCAGGAAAAAAGATATTACGCGATGGGCCGTTTTACGGGACCTGGTCGGGGTGACTTTTCGTTCCGGTACCGTAAAACGACTGTTATTTTAAGGGGAGGTGGGATATGTGGGAGCTACTCTAACCAGGTTTGGCAAACAAAATGTCAGGGTCGAACATCTTCCAGGAATGTCAGGTGGGACATCTTATTTCCTCCCGTTCGGAAGTCAACTACTCCCTTCATCCCCATACTAATTTTTGCTAAAACGGATATATCTAGACGTATTTCAGTCGAATGTATCTAAATGTATTTTAGAATTAGATACTCTGTTTGAGCGGAAATTAATGTGGGGTAAAGCAAGTATTAGTTAACCTTGTGCGTAGGCGTGCTGTGAGGAGTACCGGGCACTGGTGTCGTCTCGGTCGTAGGTACTGCTGTGAGGAGTACGAAATATTCTGTGATAGGTAGGAAATATTCTGCGAGAAAGAAATGCCTTGTTGGAAGATGTAGAAACTGCATGGGTCATGCATAAGAAGCCAAGAAACATGGGTATGGTAGCAACCGAATTAGATGACGTGTACACTCCATTCCTAGAGCAAGAGGACGGTGGGCTCGGTTTTCAGGAAAATAGGTACGGGAGGAGCTAAGCAGATGCCATTTTTTAACCGGGCATAAAGTGTATCTCCAACGTGCACACTCAAATCACCTGCTGCGTCCGTCCGCACCGAGTGGTCTGGATGCATTTTTACCATCGATGCCTAATCCGTCCATGAAACGGTTCGGAGTACTTTTTTCACAAATCAAAGGCAAACCAGGGACCTTCACATACACATCCGTCATCCAATCCCACACTAAACCCTCTTCGCCCGAAAAGCCCCCTTGCAAGAAGCGGTTGTCACGCATTCATGTCGGCTAGCACTACTCCAGAGCGGACGTGATTCCATGGTATTCATTTTGGTCAGTGCGACATGACCGGACAAGCAGACGGCGCCGCTTCAATGTCAACGCGGTGATTGAGAAGGACGGTGTTGACCAGCCGACGTCGCCACCATACTGCACTTGGCGCACCAAGGCGTCAAGGAGCAGGTGACGCCGGTGATCGCGAAGGCGCACAGCCGCCTCGTCCTCTACCTCAGCGGTGGCGGCTCCTCCCCGTCACGAGCCATCGTGTTGGCCGAGAGAGGGTGGGCAGAAGCGACATGGCGGGAGCGGTGCAATGCCTCCGTGTTCGCCAAGTCCGACGAGGTGCTAGCCTGGGTCCGCAAGGACCCCGACCTCGAGCAGGCCTGGGCCCATGACCGATCGCTCACCACCGTGATGATGGACGTGGGCTACCGTCGCCTCCTTGATGGGAAGCTTGCAAAGATCGACGAGGAGTGGTTACTCAACGACACCTCCACCATAGCTGACAGTGGCTAGGTTGCCGCTAGGGCATCATGGACGGAGTCGGGACTGGACACGGTAGCGCTCTGCACGGTGCAGGAGAAACCAGAGTGGCTCCTCCGCGAGCGCCAGGTGGCGGCCGGGTAGGGCTTACGCGCCCCGTGCCCTGCCGCCGCTGGAAGGACCACTCTGGCAACGACGACAATGACGGAGGACAGGCCGCCCATGCGCACGAGGTCACCGCCTGCTACAAGCTAGTGAAGGATTTCTGTTTTAGGTTTTAAGACGGACAAAATACCATCCTTTTATCTAAATTATGCCTGAACTTTAGTGAATTCCGTCTTAATTACATGAATATCGTCTGGTTTGTTTAAAACTACGTTGAAATGTATGTGGGTATGGCTAGATGGATGGCTCCCAGAAAAATGAAGTGTCTGTTTTAGGGGGGTCAACGTTGGAGGAGATGCCCTAAACCGCTTTTGAAGTTGCGAGATGTCATTTTTGGCTACATGTTTCTTCCATGAATTATAGAAATAATACCAGTGAGAGTGCACCTGCAGCAGATGGATTCCCAACAAGATTTTTACGGAAGATATTGATGTACTGTAAAGAGCGACGTGATCACAAGAATTAAAGAATTATATTTGCTAATGTTTCAATGTTGTAGGGCATTATTCTCAAAAAAAGTGTTGTAGGGCATCAATGAAATTATCATTGTGCTAATCCCGGAGAGAGAATCCGAACACCCTAACTAAAGAACCATCAGCTTATGTAACGTAGTATATAAAATTCTGTCAAAGTGTTTAGGCCCTGTTTGGTTCATAAGTCCTAGGACTTTTTTAGTCCCAACTTATAAGTCCCAAGTCCCTAAAAAATCCCTACCTGTTTGGTTCCTGGAACTTATAAGTCCCTATAAGACCATATTACAACTATAAGTCCCTATAAGACTCTCCTTAAGAGTCTTATTTCATAAGTCCCAAATACCCATTTTAAGTCCCTATAAGTCCCTCCTGTTTGGTTTAGATGGGACTTATAGAGACTTTTTTAAGTCCCTAAATCAATAAGTCCCTGAAAACAAACACCCTCTTAGTTAATAGAAAGCGGCTTCTCCTTAATGATTTAATCTCCCCGACTCAAAGCACCTTCCATACCAGGGAGAATAACTACGATGATGCCCTCATAGATTTGAACGCATTGATACTATCCAGAAAAGTTCAGATACAAAAGGAAAATTATGTACCTGTAAAGTCTTATGAGAGAGTCGAGTTGGCGTATCCAGAGAGGGATATGGAAAAGTTGGGTTTTACGGATAAATGCATGCAATGGATCATGAGATCTGTTAAGTCTGTCAAATACTTTGTCTGCTACAATGGAAACCAGCTCGAGAGTTTTCGCCGATGCGTGGCTTGAGACCGGGAGACCCCCTCTCTGACTCTCTCCATACCTCTTTATTTTTGTTGCAGATGGACTCGCACGATTGGTAGAGAGACGAGTTGAATAGGGTGAATTACATGAGCTAAGAATTTGTCGCCAAAGCCCAAGAATTTATCATCTGATGTTTGCACACAATAGCTTACTTGTTTTTGAAGCTAGCCTAGATCAAGCCAATATTGTGAAGCAAGTACTGAATAATTACAATAGAACTACTGATCAAGCTGGTTAGTCCATCAAATTGTCACCACTTCTTTAAAATAAGTGGTCACCATAGGAGGGCCAAGAAGTGACATCTCTCTAAACACCGTGCAGTTCGTTCGATGAGAAATATGTTGTTGCCGGTCCCAAAAGGAGGTGTGATAAATGGTAAATTCCAGCCAATCAAAGACAAGGGAAAAGACTGAATGACTCTGTTTAAATTAGTGACGCATACTATTCCCACCTATGCAATGAGTGTGTTCAATTCTCGCCATGCATGGTAAGGAGCTGCTCACTTGACAGGAGAATTTTGGTGGAGCAATGAAATTTACCGACGACGCACGCATTGGTCAAGTTGGGAGAAACAGAATAAGGGCCAAGGAGGTATGACATTCAAGGACCAAAAAGTGCTTAACCAAACCTTCTCAGAAGGCAGTTTTGGTGACTCATAAAGTGCCTTCAGAGTCTATGTGCGAGGGCACTAAATGCTAAATACTATCCCATGATATATTCTCTAGACATGGCGTTTAGTTGTAATGCATCTCTGGGATGGCAAGGATCATGCATATACTAATACAATTCATTAAAAAATCAATTGAAAGAATTAACCAGCTTATTTTGCAAGAGCCTTTTCTTTTTTGAAGAACTAGTGCATTTATTGTTGCATCGTCGGAGAAAAAATTTGGCAAAGGCATGAAGCCCCACCTTCCCCTTTGACCACAAGGAAGTCCGACAATCACGCACACACAGATAACACGGACACGTATGAACAGAAGTACAACCGCAGTTTCTAGTTTTCTGAACTAGAAATGATTTCCCGTGAGTTGTTGCGGAAATTATTTACAATGATTTCAGTGAGATTGGTTATATGAAAGCTTCGCGAGGTGGGCTAACTTGTGTCTGTGCATGGCCGTTTCGAACTGGGCTTGGGTGGCACCCAAGCCTAGGAAACCCAAGAAGGGAACTCGAAGCCCATGTACATGAGGCCATTATCTACTCAGTGAGTCTCGTCTCGTCATTCATTTATATTTACTAGTATTTTTTAAATGAAAAATGCCATACTATATAGTTTAAAAGTTCTAGCATGTTCAGAAAATGTTGATATCATTAAAAAATGATGCTGGCATTTATAAATGTCCACGGGTTTCAAAAAATGTGTTTCGTCACATGTAAAAATATATATAATGTAAGGAAAATTGAGTAATTAAAAAAAGGAACTTCTCAAATTGTTGATAGCATTAAAAAATGATGCTGGCATTTTAAAATGTCCACGGGTTTCAAAAAATGTGTTTCCTGACATCAGAAAAATTATAAAATAATTAAAACAGTTCATTGGACCATTAAAAAATATACGTGATATTTGAAGAAAACATTTTTTTCGATAATGGATTTGAGGAAAAACATGTTGTGAAACAAAATGTACGTGACTACAAAAAATAGTAAGCAAAAATGTTGTGAAAACAAACGCATTTGGAAGCAGCATGCAACAAATTGTCACGTAGGTGCTTTCCATATAGCGAGCCAGTCAGTTGACCAGTTGAGAACACCTTTTTCAAATTCGTGAACGTGTATTACTATTCGTCAATATTTTGAAATCCGTGATCATTTTACAAATATCGAGTATTTTATAAATATGTGAACATTTCAAAATCACAAATTCTACTAAAATTGTGTGAACAACTTTTAGGATTCCGAATTGATATTTCTTATAAATCGGTAAAATAAATGCTAGCAGTCTGTCTTTAGGGAAAACCATAAAAAAAGAAATGCACAGAGGTTGTGAAAGAAAAACGCATTTGGATTTTTTGAGTAGAAACCGCATTTGGAGGGAGCCTGCATGTACGGCCAATATGGGCTAGCCCGCGGAAGAACATTTTGTGCATTTGCTCGACGCAACGATTGTCAGATAGACCATTTTCACAAATTTTGTCCCAACGCATTGCGGTCCATTAAGAACACTTCTGCAAATTCGTGAATTTATTTTATATTGAACAAGATTTTGAAGTGCGTGATAATTTCTAAAAATTATGAATAATTCGGAAAATTAGTAATAAATTTTTATAAAATTGAATTATAAATTCATTTTCTAACTAATGAAAAATTTAACAAAATTATTTTATTTTTTACATTGTGTGAGCATTTTTCTAAATTATAATTGATACTTTGGGAATCTGTAAAAAACATATAGTAGCCAGTTTTTAGGGAAAACATTTTTTAAAATGTTTTTAGGGAAAACTTAAATGAAAGAAACTGAGCAAAAGAAGACTGTGAAAGAAAACTGTATTTGGAACGAGCATGCATGTTGCGCCAATATTGGCCGGTCCACGGAAGAACTTTGTGTGCATTTGATCTACTACTTGACGCAGCGATCGTCACATAGATCCATTTTCTATAGTGTCAATATACTTTTTAAATTGTTAAGATTTTTATCTATATGGTCATGTATTTTAAAAAGTGATCAGGGATCTTTTTTAAGTTTTGATGTATTATTTTCGAAATTGTTGGTAGAATTTTAGTAACTGTTCATACATTTAAAAAACATTCATGTAAGTTTAGAAATTGTTTCGGTATTTTAAAAATTGTGTAACTAAAAAAGTTTGCATTTCAAAAAATACAACACAAAAGGCGAGAAATTCAAAAAAAGATAGAAAAGGGGTCCATACAAATATATATATATATATAACGAAACTGAAAGAAAAAAATGTTGAAAAAGTAAATGCCAAAACATTGAAGTAATGATGAATGGACAGGGAGTTTGCATGTTGCTTTCGTTTAGAGTAGAGGATCAGTGTGAGGGCGACGTTGCATTAACAAAGCCATCAATCGGCGAGGAGTACGCAACCAACAGATTACAAAGGAATATAAAAACAGAAATGCCACGGTTGATACGAGGTGCCTAGGCGATAACTCGGCAAATGGATCAGGCCCCATACCAATGACTAACTATGTAATCTCTGATTAATTAACAACTTCATCATAAGTCCCATTGTTTTATATACAATTTTAACAAAGGAGAGAAAAACTTTATGCTAGTTGTGGGCCAGCTGCTGCTTTAGTGCCATTGGAAGTGAAGTCCAGTTTGCTGGGAGTGTGAAGCATTGCACGTGCATCTGGCGACCCGTGCTATTTCAAAACCATATATACGTTGAGCTTATTGCCAAATCTAACTTGCAACACATTTGCAAATAGTACAATTTATATTCTACAAGGTTCTGTAAATATGCACGCCTGATAATACACTAGATATTACTATTAAGATATTAGTTGAACATTATTCTTTAGACACTTATAACATCAATATATGCATTAACCATAGGTGAATATATGCACATACAGAAAAATATGTATATGTGCACTATCGCCACAAAATTAATTTTAAGATAACTTATGATACATCACTTAATTAAATTTAGCATAATGAAAATGATTAGTGATATGCACTACAATTGATAACAAAGAACATTGCTTAATTACACCAATTAAATTATGTGGTTAAATATAGCAACTTAATAATTAAAATTATACTCCTTAATATTATAGTATGATAAAAATAAAATAAATAAAAACAAAACTTTGGTATAAAGTTATTTATTTATTTCATCCACCGTTAAAAGCACACGCTATCACGCACACAACACACACCAAAAGTAAGATAAAACGTTCATACGGTTCAACGGGAAGACAAATCGTTACTCCTGCATTGCCATGCAACAATTCAAACTGATCCACAAAGTGATCCACGTGTATACCTACATCCCTAGGTTGTCGGTGACTCCAAATGCCCCTGAACTTCCACCTGCAATAAAAAATGTGATTGACTTTGGATGGGTAGTCGTTGCAAACTGAAACATATATAACGTGATCGGACGAGTTACTCAATGCCAATGTAGTAATACCATTACTGCACCTATTCCTGTCGCTGCCACCCACTGACACCAAACTTGCACAATAAATTTGCCAAGTCTAACGCGGAATAACATGACAACAAAACGAAGAACAAGGTCGTGAATGTAAGGCAACACGCGCAGAACCTACATCGCGGCCGCACACAAACAATGGTGGATTATTTGCAAAATTTCAATAGTGGTCGTGAATCTAACGCTTCATCTCCATGCCGGCACCAAGGATGAGAGGGGGAGGGGGAGGAGGATACCGACACTACCTGCGTCCAAGCGGCAGCGGGATCAGGGGCAGGGACGAGCGGCGGGGTTGGTTGCGCTGGAGAGGCAGCCGGGCCTGGCCAGCCACCTCGACGATCTCCTTCTCCTCCTGCTGCTGTTGGTCGAGCAAATAGATCATGCCGTCAGTACCCTACATCCTACACAGCTCACGCACGTCAACGCCAAGCAGGTTAGGCGCAGACACAGTAGAAACGAGACGAGCGAGGGAGGAAGGAGTTGTTTCAGAGAAGAGACGAGATGCTTACTTGGTTCGCCATCGGCGCGGGTGGGGCAGGCAGGTGTGGCACTAGTGGGTCGTCGCCGTCGACCTCGTGGGCGAGCTATCCTCCCTCTTGGCCCTCCACGGGGGCACCACGGGGTGCGGGTGGGGGTGGGATGGTACGGCGTGGGTGGGGCGGGTAGGTGCGGAAACAGCGGGTTGTAGCCGTTGACCACGTCGATGAGCTGCCTGCCCTCCTCGTCCTCCACGACAGGGTTGTGCTCCTCTGCGGTGAGGCCATGCTCGCCACCGCGACGTAGCCCTCGTCATCGAGCTCTCCCTGCACACAAACTCGTCAGCGACGACGACGCAAGCTTTCAAATCGAAGCTACGTCGATCTGTCAATTGAAGGAAGGAGGAGGAGGAGGAGGATGAAAGTGCAACTAATCCCCGGTTGGTTTTGGTAATTCATAACAACATATAGCTCATTGAACTAATATCCATTCAAGTTAAATGTTTCGGAAAGTTCAATGATGTGCATGGCATGGACTAGATATGTGGACCCCTCAAAATGCTAAGGGCTCATATTGGCAAAAGCTCAAGACTCTTCATTTCCATTTTAGTGATCCAAGATCACATTGAGTCCATAGAAAAGACCAATGTATCGGCTAGCCCTAGCTTTATCAGTCATGCATCTAATTATGTGCAAGAGCCGATGCAACAAAATATTCATGCTTCTACCTCATATAATTTTAGCAACATGCAATATATGTATTCCAACTCTCATGCATCGGCAACCCTAGAATCCATATGCCGATGAACAACATGATGAGTTTGGTTAATCAAGTTGAAACACCTCACATAGGAACTTCCGATAGTATGCAACAAAGTGTTTCACCTTTTTATTCATCGGCAACTAACTTGCAATATATTAATCCAAACATGCCGATGGATAGGGGAATTGGCCATGCTACTACTAGTTATCCGGCCAATTACCCTCAAACATCATGTGCTACACCTCATGCTACTAATGTTTTGGCACCATATGCAATTACAGGTATTCATAATTCGGCTTCGCACCTTCATGCTAATAGCCGAATAAGTGAAAATTCTATAGGATCACATGTGTCTTCACCTAGTATCGTAGCATACAATGTTTTCCCCGCACAATTACAGAATTTCGGCGACATTTAGTTACTGAAAGAGTCTAAAAGTGTCGGGGGGCAACTCTATCCAGATTGGGTCATTAAGAAAAATCTTACATCATTTTGGGACAAATGCAATGTTGTTCTACATGAATTAATAAAAGAGGGAAAGCCTATTACTTCTGGTGCAATCCAAGCTAGATTATGTAAAAAAGAGAAAGCATTGGGTGTGGATAGAGTTATGAATAAAAGTGGTGATTCGGATAACAAAGTTAATTCGGCTATTGAAAAGACCGAATCACATATTACGTATGCCAAATCTGTTCTAGAAAAATAGGACGACAAGGTGTTGGGGAGCTATTCAAAAAAGGAACAAGATATCGTTCAAGTAACGCAACCATCATGCTCTCCCAATGTATTCGAAGAGGTATGTCTAGCAAGTGATTTACCTATCTTCCGGTTTGGTCACAACTTTATTGTTGATGCTTCTATTAGAAAATTCTCATAAGCAATCTTGAAAGACCAATGAAGAAGGGTAATTTATTTGTTAGCAATAAAATCGTTGCAAAGCATATCGGTCAACACATTGTGCCATTTATAAAGACCGATTGTGACTTATTATTGCAGCCAAAGTTTTCCTCATTGCTTTATCAAAAGTTCATATATAATTGGGTAGCTTTGCTTGTTTCTTACTTGGCTTACACTTGGTCTCAATTGAGACATATGTGTTCTAACTATTTTCATTTCAGAATTTTAAAGCCAAGGTTAAATTCTATTGATAAAACTGATGCTTGTATAATATCTTATCCAAAGACCTCGGAGATAGAATGCAAAACACAATGCATAGCCGAATGGGGGTATTCTAAACCATTCGTTTGCTTACCTGGAAAGCCGTTCTCACACCAAGATCGGCTAGAAAATGAGAAGCATCCCTTCAATTCAAGCATGTGTGATCAAATAATTGATTTGTTGCTGAAAAATAATTACATTAGAGTTCTCGATCACCATCAAAAACCATCTATCCGAGGACGAATGTATTGTAAGTTGCATGATTCGTTCAAGCACAGTTTTGAGGATTGCAATATGTTTCGTCAAGTAGTTAAATCAGCCATTGAAAAGGGATGATTGAAACTTGTTGAAACGCCAAGGGATGACCAGTCTATTCCGATTGGTCCTGACGGCAAACGGTTTTTGTATCGGCTGCTTCAAGCCGATCCATCTAAACACGAGAAGGTAAGGCCCGTGGGTATTGGGATCAAGCTTTCAAGTAAGGAAGTTGTTCAAGAGCACGATGATAATATTCTTGAGGGAAAAAATTCCATCGAGGTTGCACAAAAGATGCCAAATACTGGGGGGCAACAAAAAAAATCCAAAGATCGGTGCAAGCACAACCAAAGAAAACAAAGGTCGACGTAAGCACAAAGGTAAAAAGCCGAAAGTCACTTTCGCGCAACTATTGGAAAAATATCAGAAGATAAGTGAGGAGAATAGTGCTTATTGGCCAACTAATGCAAAAGCATCAAGATCACCCCCTAGGCGCAAATCCAAGGATCAATATTGGCAAGAAGAGAATTTGAATGCAAGTTGTTCATATCCTTATTTTGGGCCGCCGATGCCAATGTCGTGGATGCCTCCCTATGCTCACGTAAATCCATATCCATCATGGGACAAGTATGATACAAAGACACATTCTCCATATTATTACAAACCATCTCACCAGTATTATGCAGCTCCGAGAAAAACAACAGTTGAACAATCACATATTAAAGACTATTTCAATCATAAGGAATCGGTCCGGAGCTCAAGGAAGAAGAAAAAGGTGGTTGAGCAAGTCTACCGCGTCAAAAGAGATGCTCGTAAGAGTGCCACTTCAGATATGATATCTAATGAAAAAGAGTCAATTAAAGTGTTGACATTGGCTACAAAAGGCAGTGAGGCAAGTCAATCAAGTGCCAAATAGGGAAGAAGTTGAGAGTGCACAAGGTAAAACAAGAATTGTCATTACTTCAAATAAAATCGCAGCCGGGGTGCCCACTCGGCTTATCGTATTGGCAAAAGAAGGAATTGCAGAATCTTAGTGCACAAGAACTTGAAAAGAGAAATATGGCATGGGTTCCCAAAGGAAATATTCAAAATAAGAATTATGTGCGAGCTTCCTTTACAAGGAGTGCAGCAAAGGTGAAGAAGGAAAAGAGTGAAAGCTACGAAGGACCAAGCCGAAGGTTTCAACATCTTTGGTCCACACATTATCCATTTTCTTCAACAATGTCGTTGATGCCTATGCCATGGAATTCTTCATCAGGTATGATTGGTTACCCTAAATGGGCTTATTTTAATCCATGGATGCAATATAATTTCTTACATCATGAAAGGGTATTACCAAATCATTATATGCTCGATTAGCTTCACTTTTGTTGCTAATCTAAATGGCCGATATATACTTATCGTCCAAAGCACGTACAAAATGGCCGATGGAGTGTTGACATCGCACTCAGAACAAACTCCGTGTAAGTTATTTTTCGACACACAAGTTTTGCCGAAAAACAGAGGGGCATGCGTTGACACCAGATTTGGCATGGTCAAAAATGTAATTAAGAAGGCTTCAAATGGAAAAGTGATCAAAGTGAGAAAGTTGTTTTCAAAAGGAGAAACTTTGATATTTGGGCCATAGCCATCCGATCTCATCTCTAAGGCCGAAGTTGTGTTCGAAGTACTGAGATTTTGTATTCAGAACAGTATTCGGCTGATTACGCAACCAAGATGGCCTCTGATGGAAAAAGTTACAACTGCAAAGTTCTTGGTCTCGTCAAAACGGATGATTCTGATATAAAAACTGTCTTAATCCGAGGTCGTATGCAAAAGCTACAGTCAGTACAAGACGCTGCTACACTGGATGGCCGGACACTCCGGGAAAACCATCCGGGTTTTGATTTTATCTTTGGATGGCCGGACACTCCGGACATGTTTCGTCCGGGTTTTGAATTTCACTGCTGCATACTTCGGAAAACAGCTGAAAACCCTTTCAAGATGTCCTCAGATAAAAAAACGTTCAACATGGAAGTTGTTAGTCCCGTCGAAACAGTCAAGATTGCTTTTGGGCTCGTTTCCAACCAAGATCATTTACTCACTCAAACATGGCCCGCAAGGTGCAGCCAGATTTTACCGAACAGTTTTGGAAAGTTTGGACCAAACAAATCCGAATTGGACTAGGGTTTTGGACGTGAATTGAAGCCTTTTCCTTGCACGTGAAGTCGAGCCGCCTCTTATATACTTAAGGGGTGACAGCCGATTGAAAAACACACAATCGACAAATCAGTCTATCATCTTTTACCTTTACTTTTATCTTCTCCCTTGTTGTTCTTCCTCGTTCTTCGTTCGTTCTTCTTCATTGCAGGACGGTGAACCTCGAGGCCCTAGGGGCGACCATGTCGACCTAGGGCAGCCCATAGCCGCCGGGAGCCCTGACGGGGTCCCTCCCGGGTGTGTGGGGTTTCGGGTCCTCAAAAGCGCCCGCCAGATTGCCTGCATACCGCGCTTCCGAACGGGTCTCCTACGACGTGAGCTGCGGTGCATCACCCTCGGCGTTGGAGGTACACGGTGACGTGTTCATGTGCGAACACCGCAGCCTCCTCTACCTAGGCGGCAGCGGCGGCTCCTCATCGTCGCGAGCCATCTTGTCGATTGAGAGAGGGCGGCTAGAAGGCGGCGCGACAAGAGCGGAGCAATGCCTTCATGTTCTCAAGTCCGACGAGGTGCCAGCCAGGGTCCGCAGGGACCCCGACTTCGTGGAGGCCTAGGCCCATGGCCGATCGCTCACTACCGTGGAGACAACCATGGGGTATCGTCCCGCCTTGATTGGAAGCTTGCAAAGATCAAGGAGTGGTTGCTGAAAGACGCCTTCGCCATAGCCGACAGTGGCTAGGCAGCCGCTAGGGCACTGCAGCCGTGGTCGAGATTGGCCATGGTACTGGTAGCCCTTCGCACAGTGCAGAAGAAAGCAGAGCTGCTCCTCTGCGAGCACCAGGTGGCAGTCATCTCCATGCTGCACTTGGCGCGACAAGGTCGTCAAGGAGGAGGTGCCGCTGATGATCGCGAAGGCGCGCAACCGCCTCATCCTCTACCTCGGTGGCGGCGGTGGCTCCTCATCACGAGCCATCCTATCAGCTGAGAAAGGGCGGCCAGAAGCCGGCACGGAGGGAGCGGCGCAATGCCTCCGTGTTCGCCAAGTCCCATGAGGTGCTAGCCTGGGTCCGCAAGGACCCCAACCTCGTGTAGGCCTGGGCCCACGACCGACCGCTCACCACCATGATGATGGCCGAGGGGTACCGTCGCCACCTTGATGGAAAGCTTGCAAAGATCGACGAGGAGTGATCACTCAACGACGCCTCCACCATAGCTAGCAGTGGCTAGGTTGCCGCCAGGGCATCGCGGACAGAGTCGGGACTGGCCACGGTAGCGCTCCGCATGGTGCAGGAGAAAGCAGAGAAGCACCTCCGGAGCGCCAGGTGGCGGCCGGGTAGGGCTAATGCACCCCGTGCCCTTCGGCCACTGGAAGGACCACTCTGGCAACGACGACCACTAGTAGAAAACAGGGCTTTCGTTTGGGCCTGGCCAGCCCATTAGTCCCGGTTCAGTCAAGAACTGGGACCCATGGGGGAATTTGTCCCGGTTCGTCAGCCCAGGGGGGCGGCCGGGGCCTCGTGGGCATTAGTCCCGGTTCGTATGAACCCATAAATCCCGGTTCCTGGCATGCACCAGGTCCAATGGTCCTTGCTCCTGGCCCACAACCATTGGTCCCGATTTGTGGCTTGAACCAAGACAGAATGCTGAGCTTTAGTCCCGGTTTCTATCACGAACCGGGACAAATGAGTTGCCTATATATACCCCATCGCCACAGCAGAGCACTCCATGATGCTCTGTTTTTTCTGGCCGGCGAGTGGAGGGCATTTGGGTGCTCTAGCTCACCTCCTATGCACATGAGGTGTTCGATGGAATGTCCGAGCCACGCTAGTTAATCGTTCTCCTCTCGAAACTCGACCTCCGAGCTCCATTTTCGCTGAGATTTTCTAGGTTTAGCGGTCCGTCACGTCCTGTCCCCGTCTTCACCGTCATCGATCGCCCGCGCCGATCTCGTCGCCGGCACCACCGTGGTGAGCCTCTTGTTCTTATCTTCTTTTTGAAAGAAAATAATTCTTACTTCAGATAGATACTTGTATAATTTTCTTACTTTTATTATTTCTTGTTAATATATAGTGCGATGGTTTTGGTATCCGCCCCCGTCGGCCCTCGTCCTGTCTATGATTCTGATGTGGTATATATATTATCTTTTGATAACTATTTGGTTCATTTCTTGTTTATGACAATTAGCCGACCGACGTGACATAGATTTTATTTATCTAGGAGGTGGTTGAAACGGAAATTCCAACCGACCCTATTCTCGACAGGTTAAATTTAGTTGAAGAAGAAAACAATTACTTGAAGGAAAAAATAAGAAAAATTGAGGAGGAGAAGATGATATTGGAGTTGCATGTTGCGGATGTCGTCGATGATCACAAGATCAAGATGGATGCAACGCGGTTGAAGATTAGAACGATTAGAAAATATGCCATTCATACCGAGGCTTGGTATCATTATGCAGTTGGATCAGTTGTTACCTTGGTTGCGATTATGATCGCATTTGTTTTTGCATTTAAATGTTTTACATAATTTCAATGTATGGTTTAATTAGATGATACCATGCCAACTCGGAACCTTTTGCATTTAAATGTTTTACCTCTCTACTTTCTTGCACATGCTATGTGGGTGAAATGATGATACCATGCCAACTTGGAACCTTTTCAGAGTCCATTTCAAATGCTTTTCAATTTCATGGTCTTATAGCTCAAAATAATCAGTAAATGCATGAAAAATAACAAATGAAGTCAGAAAGGGTTGTAAATTGATGATGTGGATTTGAATGGTGCATTTTAAACACAGAAAAACTATGGAGTTCAAATAAGTTCAAAAAAATGAAATCCCTTTGTAACAGACGAGTTTCCGTATGAAACCCTGATACTTCGAAAGAGATTGTCCGTTTTATACACGAAGTGCATCCAGTTTTTGTCGTAACCCTCTCTACTTTCTTGCACATGCTATGTGGGTGAAATGATGATACCATGCCAACTTAAAACCTTTTCAAAGTTCATTTCAATTGCTTTTCAATTTCATGGTCTTATAGCTCAAAATAATCAGTAAATGCATGAAAAATAACAAATGAAGTCAGAAATGGTTGTAAATTGGTGATGTGGCTTTGAATGGTGTATTTTGAACACAGAAAAACTATAATAGCAAAAAGAATTATCATAATATAAAATAAATAAGTAATTTGAAACAAAATAATATAAACTTTAATAAAATATATAAGCAGAAACAAAATAAAATAAAATACAATAAACTTTAATAACATAAATAACTTTATGAAACTAAAATTGTCAAAGTATTTTCTGTTCAAAATCATTAAAAGCAAAAAGAATTTTCATAAGAACTTTTTTGTTAGAAACTTTAATAGCAAAAAGAATTATCATAAAATAAAATAAATAAGTAATTATAAACAAAACAAACTAAAATAAAATAAAATAAAATAAAATAAATAAAGCAAAAAGAAAACAAAAAAACTGGGAAAAATAAAAAATTTGCCACCGACTAGGCCACCACGGCCTGAATACGACTAGAAACCCAGCTAGTTGGGCCAGGATTCAGGCCCGCAGAAGGCCCAGCAAGCCCATAGGCAAACAATGTGAGATTATGCCCATAGGCCTGTAATTTAGAGGAGTTCGATTGAGAGGAGGCAGCCGCACTTATAAACAGGTCATCTGCACTCTCAACTAGCGAGGTGGGACTAAAATCCCACCACCACCCCGCTGTCCAAGGCCACTGGTCCCGGTTGGTGGCACCAATCGGGACTAAAGGTTGGCTTTGGTACCGATTGGTGCCACCAACCGGTACCAAAGCCACCCTTTAGTCCCAGTTGGTGCCACCAACCAGGTCCAAAGGCCTCCGCTTCCCGCCCTTTGGGTTGCTAAAAAGTGACCTTTGGTCCCGGTTGATGGCACAAACTGGGACTAAAGGTGACATTGGTACCGGTTGGTGCCACGAACCGGTACCAGTGCCCTGGGTATATAAATAACACTTGTGAATTTTTCATCTTCATCTCGTAGTTGCCCCCCTCGACGACATCAACGTCGGCCGCCGCCCCCGCCGTCGCCCGCGCCCTCGCCCGACGCCGTTGCCACGTGCCGCCCCTGCCCCGTCA